>NW_026609453.1:0-31637 GCF_029499605.1 Hyla sarda
GCGCCGCTGCCTTTCACCTGGAGCAGGGTTCCCTTGGTCACCAGCCCCTTGATGGCCAGCTTCAGGCGGCCGTTGTTTCGGTCTACATCGTATCCTCCGGCAGCCAGAGCCTTCTTCAGGGCGGCCAGAGACACCCCACTGCGCTCCTTAGAGGCGGACACGGCTTTAACGAGCAGCTCGGACACGCTGGGACCGGAGGGTTTGTGGCTTTTCTTAGCGCCCCCTGCGGCTGATTTCTTCGGCTGCTTCTTGGACTTGGCGGCCGGTTCGGCGGGAGGAGCAGCGGCTGGTGCGGTTTCTGCCATAGTTTGTCGCTGACGTCTATAGGAAACAATACTGCGGAAGAGAAATATAGATTGCGGAGCTGCTGGCGACTCTTATATATTCAGCGGCTTCGCTCTGATTGGCTGCTGTGCTTCCATATTCCTGAGCTGTTATTGGCTGACGCAGAGCACAGGCCCCGCCCCATCCCGTCTGATCCCTGGTGAAGCTTCTCTCCCCTCTTGTGCTTCCCTGCCCGGGATAAGAGCCCCATACCGGCAAGAACCGGACAGGAGAGCTCGTTGTCTCCATTACTTCCTCCTCCCCATAACCCCACTTATCGGTTTATAACCGTCACTGGCCGAGGTGCCGGGAAGGGGCCGGGAGGAGGCCCCGGGATCTCCGTCACAGTCTTCCCGATCTGCTCATCACTGTGTATCCGGGAATATAAATCTGCTGCTGGGGATCGTTCCTTCTATTCCCGGCACCGGTCACCATCACACGGATCTTTACTACAACATCTACCGTCCAGGAAGCTGATTGCACGATGCGGAGACGGCCTGGAGCTGCTGAGAGCCCCGGAGGGTAACACAGGCGGCGCCTCCGCTCACTGCCAGCTCCCTGTAATATAATGTAATATATATGTCCCGTATATAAATATCCACATAACCCTGTGTGCACGGAGGTATAGAAGAATGGAAAAGTGCAGGTTCCTGTCACTTTACTGACCCGGAGATGATAGGGGGAGTTGTCCACAAGTAGAAGTGATGACTGTTCTCTCCTTCAGCTTCCTGACAGCTGTATGACCCCTAACACCCCCAGATGTCTCCTCGTGTCTGCAGAGAGCACAAGGAGGATGAAGGCGAAGGAGGAGTCCCCTCTATGGAGGATGGAGGAGAGGAGAAGGAGCCCCCTCTATGGAGGATGGAGGAGAGGAGAAGGAGACCCCTTTATGGAGGAGAGGAGAAGGAGCCCCCTCTATGGAGGAGAGGAGAAGTAGCCCCCTCTATGGAGGATGCAGGAGAGGAGAAGGTTTTGGATAAAGAGCTGGGGTTCCTACCCCTGGGGATATTCTCTCACATCCCGGCTGTGCAGGAGATCAGGGGAGATTTATAGAGTCTCCAAGATCCTGATCTACTTGTGGTTATTGTCTTTATCCCCGGCGGGTGTTGGATCTACCGGGCAGGAGCTGTCACAGCTGATCGGGCTCCGGGGAGTGTTCGGTCGGTAAGAGAGGAGGAAGATGCCGCAGGTATAAGATATCATCCGACTGAAGCTCTGGGTGTGGAAATGGTGGGGTCGGCGGGTGATCTCCGGGCTGCTCAGCGGTGAGAAGAGAGCGGGAGAAAGGAGACAGGGATAGCGGGAACCGGCGAGGACAGCGGAGGGAGCGGAGAGCAGTGAGGGGGTCAGAGGGGCTGAAGATGAAGAATAAGGGAAGAGAACAAAGGAGAAGATTCTGAGAAGGAAAGTAATAATCCTGATCCAGATACAAGACGATCCGGATTTTCTGTAGGATCCTTCACAGACTGTATTGTATCCGCAGATCCCTCGTCTATTCAGTGATGATCTCTGGGATCTATTGTGATTATTGTCCCCCTAGATCTCCATTATAAGAATTACTTGTACATTATCCGTATAACATCAGGCTCTATTGGGGATCTCCCTTCCTATTTATTTCTCCATAAATATAAATATCCAGAAATGTAATGCACGTTTGAGAATATTTGGGGGGAGTTAAATCTCCCAATCATTCCTGTTCGCATGGTTCACAAATAATTCATTTTTTTCTCTCTAAATAAAGAAAAAAAAGTATCAATAAACCTTTTATATAAAATAGTGTTCCTGTTAAAAGTCCACATGATGTGAGAGAGACAGGTTTGTGTGAGGAGGGGGCCGCTGGAGGCAACAGGAGTCTGTATCTCCCGCATTGTCCTTTATTTCACCCGCAGGAAATAGCCGAAGGGAAATGGATAAAATCTCTCCTGGACGGGGGAGCAGAGGCGGTGGTTGTGTAATGTGCATCCATTGTGGGGTCAGCCCCAAACCTAAGGACCCCCCGCGGGACATCATACTGTATGCGGCTCCAGACCTCCCCTTATACCGCTCATGTACTCACCGCAGAGAGAGAAAAGAGTCCTGTAATGTATGCAGGAGTGGAGCGGGCATTATACCGGGATGTGCCACTTATAAGGCAGCGATGTCTTCTAGAAATGTTTATTACTAATGTTATTCTGCTGGTTTATGTGTCACCTACTATCATGAAGCTGAGAACTATTTGCTGCCTCTTCCCCATTCCCATGTTCCCCTACTTCCAGCATCTTCAGTCATTGATAGCTCTACACCTAAGTGCCCTTACCCAGGTGGGCACACATACTTGAGGGTCCCGGTTTAGGCCCATGGGCTCCTATCAGCTCTCAGCCCCAGGCGCTCACAAGTGGGTTAAAAGAAAAAAACTAAACACATTTTTTTGTTTTTGTTTGTTTAATAGGAAACAGATTGGTTCAGCTCACTCCCACTGCCCGCAGCGACCGGATTGGTGTGGGCTTCACCTTCAATACAGGAATGCAGAAGAGGAGATTGTCCAGTGCAGGTAGATGGTAGTGAAATGCTTTTATTGAAATAACTTCAGCACATAGAGGACAAGGACATGAATGACACGTTTTGGCCCTAAAAATGGACCTTAGGGCCGAAACGCGTCACTCATGTCCTTTTCGTCTATGTGCTGAAGTTATTTCAATAAAAGCATTTTGTTACCACCTACCCGCACTGGACAATCTCCTCTTCTCCCCCCCCCCCCCCCCCCCCCAAAAAAAAAAAATAATAATCTATATATATCTTGGCAAAACCCGGCTGCGCTTAAGAAAAAACAACACACATATTTAATGTCAACTGTGAATTAAATTGTCTTTATATTATTTTAATGCCAACTGATAGACAATAGTTTTGGTGGTTTTATTTGGTGTACAAACAACATGTGAAAAACATGAATTTTCCAAATTCAATCCAGCAATAGTTAACCCCTTGGGGACAGAGGGTTTTTCCATTTTTGCCCTTTAGTTTTTTCCTTCATACCTTTTAAAAATCATAACCCTTTCAATTTTGCTCCTAAAAATCCATTTATTGGCTTATTTTTTGCGCCACCAATTCGACTCTGTAATGACATCAGTCATTTTACCCAAAAATCTACAGTGAAACAGAATAAAAAATCATTGTGCGACAAAATTGAAGAAAAAATGTGATTTTGTAACTTTTGGGGGCTTCCGTTTCTACACAGTACATTTTTGCTAAAAATGACACCTTATCTTTATGATTAAAATGATACCCTACTTATGATTTTTTTCAGAAGTACGACAAAATAAAATCTATATAACCACATGCAGGAAAATGTATACGTTTAATATTGTCATCTTCTGACACCTATAAAATAAAAATAAAAAATAAAAATCCGCAGACGGGCGGTATTAGGGTTCATTTTTTGTGCCGTGATTTGAATTTTTTAGCAGTTCCATTTTTGTATTGATCAGACTTTTTGATGGCCTTTTTATTCATTTTTTCATTTGATAAAAAGTGACAAAAATACGCTATTTTGGACTTTGGGATTTTTTTTGCGTGTATGTCATTGACCGTGCGGTTTACTTAACAAAATATTTTTATAATTTGGACATTTTTCCGCACGTGGCAATATCACATATGTTTATTTACACTTTTTTTTTTTTTATGGGAAAAGGGGGGTGATTCAAACTTTTATTAGGGAAGGGGTTAAATGATCTTTATAATAATAATAATAATAATAATAATAATAATAATTTATATAGCGCCTACAGATTCTGCAGCGCTTACAATTATGGGGTACAAACAAAGACAAGTATCAGACATAATATTACCCAATAACTATTCAAACAAGAGGTGTGGGGATATGTTGGGGATATTGTGAGGATATTGTGAGGATATTGTGAGGATATGGTGAGGCCAATTAGAGACTGTTATAGGCCTGTCTGAAGAGATGTGTTTTCAGGCCACATTTGAAACTATGGATGTCATTGTTGAGTCTGAGGGTTTTGAGGGATAGCATTCCAGAGAACCGGTGCAGCATGAGTGAAGTCTTGGAGACGGGAGTGAGAAGTTAATATTATAGAAGATGTTAGTGTGAGATAATTAGCAGATCGTAGAGAACGTGTAGGATGGTAGACAGAGATGAGAGAGGAGATATAGGGAGGTGCAGCATTGTGGAGAGCTTTGTGTGTGAGACTGAGGATTTTGTACTGTATTCTGGACTGAATTGGTAACCAGTGTAGTGACTGGCACAGGGAGGAGGCGTCGATGTAGTGACTGGCACAGGGAGATGAGTCTGGCTGTGGCATTAAGGATGGACTGGAGAGGAGAGAGTTTGGAGAAAAGAAGGCCTATTAGTAAAGAGTTACAGTAGTCGAGGCGGGAGTGAATCAAAGCAATAATGAGAGTTTTAGCAGATTCAGTAGTGAGAAACAGGCGGTACTGGAAATGTTTTTGAGATGCAGGTGACAAGAACGTGAAAGGGACTGAATATGGGGAGTGAAAGACAGATCAGAGTCAAGTATAACTCCAAGACAGCGAGCCTGCTGCCCGGGAGTTATGGTAGTACCACATACCGAGATGGAAATGTCAGGGTTAGGTACAGTATCAGTTGATGGAGAAAAAACAAGAAATTCTGTTTTCGAAAGTTTTAGTTTCAGATATAAAGAGGACATGATGTCTGAGACAGCAGAGAGACAGTCACTGGTATTCTGTAGGAGTGCAGGGGTGATGTTGGAGGAAGAGGTATAGAGTTGGGTGTCATCAGCATAGAGGTGGTACTGGAAAACAAATCTATTGATTGTTTTTCCAATGGGGGATGTGTAGAGTGAAAAGAGTAGAGGACCTAGGACCGATCCCTGGGGAACCCCGACAGCAAGGGAAAGAGGAGAAGAAGTAGAGCCAGAAAACAAGACGCTAAAGAAGCAGCCAGAGAGATAGGAGGAAAACCAGGCGAGAGAAGAGTCCTTGAGACCGATGGAGCGGAGACTACTGAGGAGGAGTTGGGGATCCACAGTGTCAAAAGCAGCAGAGAGGTCCAAGAGAATCAGTAAAGAGAAATTGCCATTTGATTTGGCCATCAGAAGATAGTCAGTGACTTTGGTTAGGGCCGTTTCTGTGGAGTGAAGGGAGCGGAAACCAGACTGTAAGGGGTCAAGGAGAGAGTTCTCGGAGAGATAGCGGATAAGGCGGGAGTAGACCAAGCGTTCCAGGAGTTTTGAGATAAAGGGGAGATTTGAGACGGGTCGAAAGTTGGCTGCACAGGACTGGTCCAGAGATGTTTGTTTCAATAGTGGGGTTATGATAGAGTGTTTGAAGGAGGAAGGAAATACCCCTGAAGAGAGGGAGAGGTTAAAGATTTTAGTTAGGTGACAGCTGATAGCAGGAGAGAGAGACTGGATGAGGTGTGAAGGCATGGGGTCACTAGAGCAGGTAGTGGGGCGGGCGGAGGAGAGGAGCTTGGAAACCTCATCATCCGTTACAGGCTCAAAAACAGAGTGATGAAGAGGAGACGTAGCTGGGAATTGGATCAGATATTTTAGGGGACTGGGAGAGGATTTCATCACAAATGTCATTGATTTTAGTTTTGAAGTATTTGGCCAGGTCTTCAGCACAGAGATAAGTGATTGTGGTCTGTATTTTAGGCCGAATGAGAGAGTTGAACGTGTAAAAAAGGCGTTTTGGGTTGTTAGACAGAGAGGAGATGAGGGAGGTAAAATATGTTTGTTTGGCGAGATGAAGAGCGGAGTAATAGGATTTAAGCATGAATTTATAGTGCAGATAGTCTGAAGAAGTCTTGGTTTTCCTCCACAGACGTTAAGCACACCTAGAGCATCGCCTGAGAAAGCGGATTGTTAGCATGTGCCAGGGTTGCTGCCGTCTGTGTCGGGAGGTTTGTGTTTTAGGGGGTGCCATTTGATCCAGGGTAGACTTTAGGGTGTCATGGTAATGTTTGGCTGCTAGATTAGGGCAGGAGAGAGAAGAGATTGGTGATAGTGAAGATTGTAGAATGTCTATAAATTGACAAGTGTTTATGGCACGCAGGTTTCTGTAAGTGTACAAGGTTGGAGTGTCTGGAAGAGACTAGGAGTTACTGATAGAGAAAGAGAGAAGGTTGTGGTCAGAGAGCTCAAAAGGAGAATTAGTGAATTTAGAGACAGAGCAAAGTCTAGAGGAGATCAAGTCCAGAGTATTC
Source organism: Hyla sarda (assembly GCF_029499605.1). Taxonomy (NCBI): domain Eukaryota; kingdom Metazoa; phylum Chordata; class Amphibia; order Anura; family Hylidae; genus Hyla; species Hyla sarda. The sequence goes on from NW_026609453.1 coordinate 6,512, forward strand.
CCATCCTTGTGTGTGGAAGAGTCAGTAAGCTGTGAAAGGGCAAAGGAGGAGGTTAGAGACAGAAGCCGAGAGGCAGAAGAGGAGATTGGGGTATCAATGGGGATATTAAAATCACCCATGATGAGTGTAGGTGTTTCTGAGGAAAGAAAGTGGGGGAGCCAGGTGGCAAAATGATCCAGGAACATTTGGGGAGAACGAGGAGGACGATAGATGACCACCACTCTGAGAGACAATGGGCGGAAGAGCCTGAGGGTGTGGACCTCAAAAGAGGGAAATGTGAGTGAGGGTAATGGGGGGATGACTTGAAATGTGCATTGTGGGGCTAGGAGCACCCCAACACCTCCACCATGCCTGGTGTCAGATCTGGGGGTATGGGAAAAGTGAAGGTCACAATAAGATAAAGCAGCGAGAGAAGCAGTGTCAGAAGGTTGTATCCATGTTTCTGTGAGAGCCAGCAGATTAAGAGAATTAGTGAGAAATAAGTTATGAATCTGGGTGAGCTTATTGCACACAGATCGAGAGTTTAGGAGAGCGCAGTTAAAGTTTGTAGTGGTTCCGCAAGAGGCAGGTAGTGTAGAGGAAGTATTAGAGAAAGGTGGGCCAGGGTCAGGAGCAATGTCCCCAGCAGCTAAAAGCAGAAGAAAGAAGAGGGAGAGCAGATGGCTGGGTGAAGTGATGGAGCGACTTCTGTGCTGTACCATGGAATGACGTGGGGGATAGAAGAGAAAATGTATTCCAATGATGTAAGTAATAAGTGTGTGCATGTTTTTTTTTTTTTTTTTTTTCATGAAAAAGAGTGACTTATTTTTGTAGTTATAATGTTGAGTTAGTTACCTTTTGTTCCCTTCTGGTTCAATTCTGGTATAATTCTTGATATCACACTGAAGAGCACTTTAGATGGCAGTATTAGATGGCTCCAGACCTATAGCCTCTAATATATAGTGCTAGGCTGAGCCAGAAAATTGCCAGAGGATTGCAATCAGGTGTGAAAAGTTGTGATCAAACAAAATAGAAACACATACCAAATAACAGTACTAAGTATACATGACAATGCAATGATGGGGGTAGTTGTTCATGAGATGAATGATGACAAACCTGTAAATGAAAGAATAGGCTGGTGAGAAGATGTAGTGAATGAATTATGGTATAATTCTTGATATCACACTTAAGATCACTTTAGATGGTAGTATTAGATGGCTCCAGACTTTTTTTTTTTTTGCAATGTGATACCTCCGATAGGGGGCTATATCATTGCACACACTGATCTTTTAAATTTCTCATAGGAAACCATTGATCAATGATTCTGCCGCTTGACTGCTCATGCCTGGATCTCAGGCACTGAGCAGTCATTTGTCTATCGGACAGCGAGGAGGAAGTTAAGGGACCCTTCCTGCTGTCCTACAGCTGTTCGGGATGCCGTGATTTCATCCCAAACAGCCCCCTGAGCTAAACTGCATTAGTTTACTTTCACTTTAGACGTGGCGTTCAACTTTGAATGCTGCGTCTAAAGGGTTAACAGCACGCGGCACTGCGATCAGTGACTCCGAAGTGCGATCAGTGGCTCCGAAGTGAGAGAGTTCCATGCACATTTGAGTCCTAAATAAGGGAATTATATTGGGACGGACCCGGATGCAAGCATTACACTTGCCTCCGATACCAAAAATACCCTATGACAGTGTTTCCCAAACAGGGTGCCTCCAGCTGTTGCAAAACTATAACTCATAGCATGCACAGACAGCCAAAGGGCATGCAGTGAGTTTTAGTTGTGCCTCCAGCTGTTGCAGAACTACAACTCACAGCATGCCCCTTGGCTGTGCATGCTGGGAGTTGTTGCTAAGCAACAGCAGGAGGCGAACAGGCCTCACCTCCTGTATCCTGTATCCCGCCACATCCGCCGCTGTTCCTGCCATCATCGGTCCTGCCGCAGCCTTAAGGGACAACCGCCAACCTCCGCCGAGGTAAGAAAGGTCCCGATCGCCACCCTGATCACCGGCGCCCAGCAGGAGAGTGATTAGTCGGTCATTCACCTGTGCCACCTCACTCCTGCTGGTAAAGGGTGATAGGTGCCATCTTGGACTGCACCTATCACCCATTTTTTCTTAGTCACCAGGTCACCGGAGACCCGATTGATGCAGAGTCACTGCTAATTGCCGTTCTGAATTGACACATCAACATGTGGGGGTCTCAAGACCCCCCCCCCCCCCCCAGGGCTTTGCACGGGATGCCTGCTGAAAAATTTCAGCAGGCATCCCGGTCTGGTCCCCACCAGGTGAGCGGCGGGTACCGGAATTCCCATGGGCATACAGGTACCATCTGCATCCTCAAGGACCTGGGATGCAGGGCGTACATATATGCCCTGCATCCCCAAGAGGTTAAGGAGAGCTGGAACACACTGTTATTTTTTTTTTTTAGATCCCTAAATTGAGAACTGGCTCGAGTGTTCAACTCCGTGCTTCCCTGCACATGTTCCAGATGTGTCTATACTGGACTCTACAAGTGGTGAGCTGACTCAACGTATTCTTTTTTTCTATACAAAATGAATGTTGTCTTGGGCTTTCCCCAGGTTACTGTGCGGCCCGAGACATTACATCATGAGTCAGGTGTTGAGAAGAACATGCCTGTTCTTTAATGAGTGGAGTGAGCCCTGGGTGGGAGGGAGATCCTTCTCTGCAGGGCTGCAGGGAATTGTAGTTTTAAAAATAGCACAGCATGGAAGGGAGCTCAGCTGTGCTGCAATGGGTAGGGTGGCTTATGTGTGAGAGGGAAAAAAGTCACCTCACACTTAAAAACAAGGGATCCTAGGACTTGTATTAGGAGTGAGGGAACTCCAACAGGAAATAGTAATTTCACAAAAGGAAAGCAGCAGCGTTATGGTGAACTCACAACATAGCCATTTAGCCCCAAAACAAGTACAGATACTTCCTAGGAATCTACATTACTGTCTAGCAGATAAGTACTAAAGTCACCTTATGTTGGAGAACCCCTTAAATACTGATGCACAAATGCATGGACAGATGGATATGAGATGGTTACCAAATAGAGGTCCATCTGGTGTCAGACAGAACTGTTTATGAAGGTTCAAGGTTGGAGGAAGTAGCTAATGTCTCCTCTACCTGGGTCTCTGTATCATACATGATAACCAGCAGCTCACTGCATCCTCTGTAGCCCCTGTCATCCTCCACACATCTATTATCAGCCTCTTTCCAGTCACCCATCTTCAACACTCTACCGGGATACACCAAGACCAATGATCTGGTGTATGAATTATCCCCATCAGATCTCAGCAGAACATCCAGCAGCGCAACCATGTCAGATGGGAAGGAGGAAAAACCTGGTAAGACTTCTGTCCATGGAAGGTATATCAACCTGGAGATATGTTTAAATGTCTTAAATTGGTGGTCTCCATATTGTGGCCCACCAGATGTTGCAAAACTCCAACTCCGGGCATGCTGGGAGTGGAATTTTGCAACATTTGGAGGTCCACGTTTCGAGACCCATTCCTTATAAGATGAGCAAAACATATCTAAAAGATATTAGATGTCCATTGTATATATGCTGCACAGCACCGGGCACATTGAATGCTAATGCAGTTCATGGGTAAAATTGTCAATAAAAGATTGCCACCTGGTGAGCAGATTATCCAAAATTAAACTGAACATTCCTCTCTTGTTCCAAAATAATTTTAAGATCTACGTTTTCCTGAAGAAGAAGAAAGTCAACACATTGAAGAGCAAATGACGAGGCCGCACACTGCACCTTTCTTGAGCTCCACCATTTCAGACCTTAGCAAAAGACAAAGCTCTTTTGCCTCCATGGTGGAAAACAATGCGTATTCTCAAGTGGTCACTAACACTAAGTCCTTGACTGGCCGTGGCAACAAAGCGGCTGTAGCCAGGTTATTTTTTTTTATTTTAAGAATGTGTCCTTAAAGGGGTACTCCACTGCCCCAGCGTTCTGAACATTTTGCCCCGAATGCTGGGTGCGGGCTGCAGCGGTCGTGGCGTCACGGCCAGGCCCTTTGTGATTTCACACCACGCCCCCTCAATGCAAGTCTATGGGAGGGGGCCTGGCCACATCACGACCCCGCAACCAGCATTCGGAACAAAATGTTCCAAATGCTGGGGCAATGGAGTACCCCTTTAATACTCATGGGAGGTGCCTATAGTCTAAGTCAATGTATTCAAGCCATCAATGTCTTTTACATGATGCCTTGAATAGTAGAGAAGAGGGGACTCAATGATATGAACACTAGGTCACTTTCCTTGTGTGGTACAAGGACACCACCCCTCACCATCATTTCTCAATAGGTGGGCCCAGAACTTGTTCACCACTTTTCCATCTCTTGTCTGTTCACCCTCAAGTTGATTCCTTCTTTGGTGTCTGTGGTCATGGACCACATGCATAGCAACTACATGTGATGTCTCTATAATATGTTCACCCTTGCCCTGTAGCACAAGTGGGTCTTCTGGTCTATTCATTTCTAGTTGTACCCCCATTGTCCCATTGTAGTAGCTCTTCAGGCCTGCTCATATCTAGGTGTACACCCATTGTCCCATTGTAGGGGGTCTTCTGGTCCGCTCATATCTAGGTGTACACCCATTGTCCCATTGTAGGGGGTCTTCTGGTCCGCTCATATCTAGGTGTACACCCATTGTCCCATTGTAGGGGGTCTTCTGGTCCGCTCATTTCTAGGTGTACACCCATTGTCTGATGGTTAGATCTGTCCATCAAAACTCTATCTTTATTTATGTGTCTTGGTTAGAAGAATGGGATTTTACCCTAAGGTTACAACTTCTAGAAAAAAAAGGTGATGAACAAGTTCCCAGAAAAAAATGGTGGTGTTGGCAAACACTGGCCAGATGACCAATTTTTTATTTGTACCGCAAATGTACAAAAACATTCAAAAAGAAAATACAGTAAAATCTCCCTTAGCGGACATCTCCCAATGGCGGGCAGTTTTTAATTCCCCGGCAGAGTCCCATAAGACTTGATCTATTTGCACCCAAATAGGGGATACTCCCAAGAGTGGACAGGGACATACCCGAAAGGGAACAAAACATTCCCATTAGGGGACAAAACACTCCCAATAGAGGACAAACAGGCTTATGCGCTGTCCCTACCTTGTACACAGGGCCTCCGTCAGGTCAGGGGGTACAGCCAATACCCCAGTAAGGTGCCCAGGCTTCAATTGCACCCCAGTGCAGAAGCACCAGCACAGAAGCAGAAGACCGCTGTTTAAACAGTATTCTCCTGCTTCTGTACATCTGCCGGGCACATCATTCATCCACCCCTTCCCTGTTCCCTCCCTGTGCCACTTTATTTCCCTTGTGCCAAATAATCCCCCCCCCCCTTTATTAACTCATTTGCCCCATTATTTCTTCTTGATCCCCCCCTGTGCTATTTCATTCCAACTTTATAGCAAATTAATCACCCCCTCTTTACCACCCCCTATGCCATTTTATTCCCTGTATCTCCCTGTGCCACTTGATAAAGAGAGGGTGATTAATTTACACACAGGGTAATAAAGGGGGAATGAAATGGCATAGGGGGATCTAGGGGAAATTATGTAGCTCAGGGATTAAGGGGGGTAATTTGGCACAATTCAAAGGGGGGATAAGGTGCAAAAGATTTAAAGGGGGATGAAATGATGAAGGGGAGGGATAAGGGGAGTTTAAACAGCATTGGGAGATACTACTGTAATATTGCTTTTTATCATGTTTTATATGTAATTACACTCTGGAGTGAGTACAGGACAGTAATCTGTCATTTAGAAATATTTTTGAGTCTTTTTTTCCCAAATAGGGGACACTTCTCAGTAGCGTACACTTTTTTATTCTCCAGGAGTGTCCACTATTGGGATATTATACTGTATTAAAATAACTGAACTGTACAAGAAAGGACCTTCTTAATATTCTGTGGGTAATCACATTCAACATGAATAGCAGCCCCGACAGTATATAATTTCTGGATTTAATCATTTCACACACCGATCAAGCATATATTACCTCCACATTTTTTTAAAGTGTGGATACTAACAGTTACATTGACTTTGCCAGCAGTCATTATAAAAAAATGGTTGGAGAATGTACCATATTCTCAATACAAAAGAATAAGGAGGAATTGTACAAATGACATTGACTTCAAATCTCAAGCAGGAGTCTTACAAAAAAGATTTTGGGCGAAAAAATACCCTGAGAAATTACTGAATGATGCTTTCAAAAAAATCCATAATCAAACACAAGCAGACAGTTTGAAATCTAAAGAAAAATATAAACATAAAGAACCCAGACAGTGGGACACCAATTTCATAACCACTTTTAACACTTCGGCCCAAGAAATCAGAGGGATCCTTAATAATCACTGGCATATACTGGCCAATGATAATTTTCTCAAAGATATAGTACCCAGTAAGCCCTGCTTAACATTCCGTAGAGCTCCAACTTTAAAAAACATATTAGCCCCAAGTCAAATAATACCCCATGAAGCTATGCCCCATAGCAGTGCAAAACCAGGAAGCTTTTGTTGTGGTAATAAACAATGTTTATGTTGCCATGAAATCAGATCCAAATGCAGTTCTTTTAAATCAAAAGCCACTGGGGAAACTTTCCCAATCAAACATCATCTGAACTGTGAATCTGAATACGTTATATATCTAATTCAATGCTGTTGCGGACTCCAGTATGTCGGTCGGACGACACAAAAATTAAGGAGCCGAGTAAACAAACATTGTTTTAATATTAAAACCAAATATATGCTCCATGGTCTCTCAAGACATATCACTACCACTCACCCCAATGTCACTTCTAATTACTATTCCATAATTCCTATTGATTTTGTTCCCCCAAGTAGGTCCAATAGATTTGAAAATCTTAAAAGGTTGGAGGTCTATTGGATCTACAAGATTAACACATTACAACCTCTTGGTTTGAACGAAATTTCGGAGACAATTATAATTTGATACATTGTTGTTGTTTTTTTTTTTTTTTAAATTGGTTTTCATATAACAATACTCATATGTGCGTATTTCTGTCACTCTTTCGTATTAACTTTATTATTATAAAATTTTTCTGGTTACCACCAGAATTGATGTAATCATAGTTTTCAATTTTTATTTCTGATAAGATATTTTATTTTATTGATCATGTATGGCAATGTAATCATCCATTATTTTTTCTTCCTTATCACCTTGGTTCCCTTCCCCTTTCTCCCTCCCCCCCCCCATTCTTACTTTCTTGTCTTCCCTCAACCTTTCCCCCCCTCTTCATTCCTATTCCTTCCTTCCTTTCCCCCATCTTCCCCCTTTTTTTTTCTTCCTGATTATTCCCCCATCACAATCCCCTTTCATTTTACTTTCTTTTAGTGATATGCCCTATGACAACTTTCGCTAGATTGTTTAATAGCTCCATAAAACATCCATTATTCTTCTTACTACCAAATCAGTAGGATCCATTTAGGCATATGGGGATACAGTGTTATATACACTGATGTCACCACATAGTGAATTAATGGCCCCGCCCATTTTCACCTCTGCCACGGCATTATAGCGCTTGGGAATCGAGCGCTTATGCTGTGATGGTCCCGGCCAATATATTCATGTGCGCTCCATAAGACGAGCACACACGGCCATATATATCTCCCTGTTTCATCCCGCTGCTTAATTCACAGCAGTGCCATAGCTCCGCCCCCCTGCCCTTTGCCACTAACACCTAATGCTCCTTAATAAAGTGCATCCCCCTTATATATATATTTCCTTAGTTCAGTCACGGTCCACCAACTGTGACTTTAGTTAATGTAGTTACGTTTCCTTTTTTTTCCCTTTCAGATAGCATAACACGGGGCAGTGCCTTAGTCCCGCCCCTTTTGCCCTCCGCCACCGCTGTATAGCGCTCCACACCACAGTCTGATCTCTTACATAACTTTTTAGATTACAACCATCCTACACTACTTGTAATAACCATGGAATGTTCTGTCCACACTTTTTCAATGAATGAAGGAAGAGCTGCATACCTATATTCTATTAGCTTCCACCGAAACTTGGGCATTACCTATGTTGTTTTACTAAGTGCATGAGGAGATATGCTTGTTTTTTTTTTTTTTAAATAACAATTTTATTAGACATTTTCTAAACATTTGACAGAAATAGAGCAATAGAATGCTTTCTCGAAAAACAATATATCCCATTACATTACATGTCAAGAGCTACAACATATGCAATAGGACCGGCATATATCTTATACATCAGCATTCAGGTGGAATATTGCTCCATAAATCAGGACAGATGTTAATAAGCAATACTGCATTCAGGTTGATGAGTCGAGCAGATAAGGAGAGAAACTCCTCATGTGGAAACATCTGTCTTACAGTCTGACAAGGAAACAATCAGAAAAAAAAAAACATCAAATCAACATCAACTCAATCACAACTGCTACATTCACTCCTCTACTACTTCTAGGACTCCAAGAGTCCCCTTCAAGGACTGAGATACGCTTGTTTTAACAAATACTCTTAATATTTTAACACATTTTCATCAGATGTTCAAAGGATTGTATTTTATCTGTTCAAACAACATCAGTGCAAGTAAGAACTGTTATTTTTTATGTATTTTAAACTCTGTGATAGTTACGTCATTTACCTAACAGTGCTTGGAGAATATGCTAATTCTAAATTGACATAACTACTGTGTGCTAAACCTTTCCACAGCTATTTATTGCCTGTGTTTTACTGTTTTTGTATCAGCATTCTGTCCTGATGAAGGGCCCGTTTCGGGTCTGAAACGCGTTGATCTGTGCTTGGAATAAATGTTATCTTTTATCGAAATTGGTCTACTTTGTTAGACTGACTACCTCAAGGGATCTGGCGCTTGGAATAAGTTCCGTTTTTGTTTCTTCTGCTACCTATACCATTATCGGACCAGACGCTGCCTGGGATCGGGGGAATCAAGCTGCAGGATCCCATTTTATGATATATGCAATATCAGATGTTGTGCTCTGAGCGCAACACTACAGGGTGAGTGTTATTACCAGCATCTTCCTACCTGTGCCTAACGTACTTCACCAGGGGCGCTATTGTGTTAGTTTTTTTCTCTTTTTATCTTCTTATTATTCTGTCCTGGTCTCTGTCTGGAAGATGCCTGAACCTCCAGGTGACTGATCCCTTGTGCTGGCAGACACATTAATATGTCTGTCTCCGGTAGCCCCAGGTTTTACATACTTTTGCTTTTCTCAGAAGTGTTGTGTATCAGGATCTGCAGAAAGTGGTGTTACGTAAACGAGATATACTCAATAATTCAATGTATAGTAAGCATTTATAATGCTGGGCACTAGCTCCAGACATGATCACCCTAGTAAAGTCATTGGGTTCTTCTCCCCTCTGTACACTTGGGTTTATACATTCTTATAATAAAAGAGGCTAATAATTAAGTGACCCATTACTGGTCATCTGCATGGTTGCAAATAAAATGTCTGACCCAATGTAGGTGGCATGTTGGGTAAATAAAGTTATATGTTAATGCCTCTGGGACCAGGTGCATGGCATCATGTATATCACAATGTACCTATATGTGGGATCTATATGTTTCAGGCTTTGAGGCCTACCTGCTACCTACATGGGTAGAATTAGTTATCTCCTGTGTTTTTGACTCCTTCAGTGCGCTTGGAAACCTGGAAATCACAGAAGTTCATCCTGGAGGAGATTTTGTGAGAATTGTGCACCGATCTCTCAATAAAGAAGGAGACATTGGAGGTTTTCTTCTGCAACAGGATGTCCATGAATCTTCTGTGTCCATCTTACGCTTTCCCCCAAAATCCAGAGTCATTGCGAGCTGTGAAGTGACTGTAAGCAAAGGAGGGGCAGGGGGGGGGGGGTTCATTGTCGCAAAATATTGGGGGAGATTTATCAAAACCTGCCAATGAAAAAAGTTGCTGATTGCCCTTAGCAACCAATCTATTGCTTCTTTAAGATTTCAGAAAAGGCCTGTGAAAAATTAAAAGAAGCAATCTGATTGGTTGCTACTAGCAACTGGGCAACTTTTCTTCTGGACAGCTTTTGATAAATCTCCCCTATAATGTTTACCCAAAGGACAAAATTGTAAGCTTCTCAATTTTTATGATACAAAAATGCCTAGAAGAAATGAAGAACACAGTCAATCCTACAATGTATTACTGCATTGCAAACATGACATAATCTTTTCCATTTTGATCCCAGGTTTGCGCATCTGCAGCCGGTGTCCCCCAAAAACTGACTACCTTTGGGTAGAACAGACCAAATTTGTGACAGAACCAAAGTGTACAACCATATTGTGTAACCGGGATGGTCAAGATCCAGTAGAATTAAGGGTGTATGTGCCAGAGAAAAAGCTCATTGGTAGAGGGGGAGTTGAAGCTCCATTATGCATAATAGGGCCCCCACCTACCATGGTCCATTTATTTTCACAAGGGTTATTGGGCCCCCACAGGTACCAGGGCCCAAGAGTTACTGCAGTTTCTGTACCTAGGGCAAAACTGTGATGGGGGATATACTTTGGGGAAAAATTAATTACTGGAACCATCTCACCCATGGGACCTAAACTCCAACACTCCCAATATTGTGTGCTGGAAGCCCCCAAGGTCCTTAAGGTGGTAAAAGCCTTAGTTGCCCTCCTTATTCTTCTTCCCTGTCTGCACCCCATATTGTTATTCTCCTGAATGTGGTCTCCTTTGGACACTTAGAAAGAGGGGGGAACTTGGAACTGGAGAAATAGATTTATAACTTTTATTTTTTCCCTTTTTTAACATATATTTTTCCTTTGTGTTTTTTTTAGGCCATGGCTTGATTCACTCCTTTAAGTGAAAAAACAAGAAAATCATTAGAAAAATACAAGGTTTCCAAATCTGAAGCTGAAATCCTTTCATCTGAATTAACCCAGCCAATTTTCAATGTAGGACCAGGCCATTTTTTGCACATTTGACCACTGTCACTTTAAGTATTAATAAATCTGGGATGCTTTTACCTTTCATTCTGATTCTGAGATTGTTTCTTTCATGACATATTCTACTTTATGTTAGTGGTAAAATTTTGTCTATACTTGCATAATTTCTTGGGGGAAAATCCAAAATTTGATGAAAAAATTGAAAATTTTGGATTTTTTTATTTTATTTTGAAGCTCTCTGCTAATAATGAAAATGAATATTCCAAATAAATTATATTTTGATTCACATATACAATATGTCTACTTTATGTTGGCATCATAAAGTTGACAAGCTTTTACTTTTGGAAGACATCAGGGGGCTTCAAAGTATAGCAGCAATTTTCCACTTTTTCACAACATTTTCAAAATCGAAATTTTTCAGGGACCAGTTCAGATTTGAAGTGGATTTGAAGGGCCTTCATATTATAAATACCTCATAAATGACCCCATTATAAAAAAAAAATGCACCCCTCAAGTATTCAAAATGGCATTCAAAATGTTTGTTAACCCTTTAGGTGTTTCATGGGAATAGCAGCAAATGGAAGGAGAAAATTCAAAATCTTCATTTTTTACACTGGCATGTTCTTGTAGACCCAGTTATTGTATTTTTACAAGGGGTAAAAGGAGAGAAATATTCCTAAAATGTGAAATCCAATTTCTCTCGAGTAAGAAAATACCTCATAAGTGTATGTCAAGTGTTTGGCGGGCGCAGTAGAGGGCTCAGAAGGGAAGGAGCAACAGTGATATTTTGGAGAGTGAGTTTTTCTGAAATGGTTTTTGGGGGGGCATGTCACATTTAAGAAGCCCCTATGGTGCCAGAACAGCAGAGAAAAAAAAAAACACATGGCATACTATTTTGGAAACTACACCCCTCAAGGAACGTAACAAGGGGTTCAGTGAGCCTTAACACCCCACAGGTGTTTGACGACTTTTCATTAAAGTTGGATGTGTAAATTATTATTTTTTTCACTAAAATGCTGGTTTTCCCCAAAATTTTACATTTTAACAAGGGGTAATAGGAGAAAATGTGTAACTCCATCTCTTCTGAGTATGGAAATACCCCATGTGTGGGCATCAAGTGCACTGCAGGCGCACTACAATGCTCAGAAGAGAAGGAGTCACATTTGGCTTTTGGAATTTGAGTTTTTTACACTAAAATTCTGGGGTTACCCCATTTTTTTTTTTCATTTTCACAAGTGGAAACAGGAGAAAATGTCACTGTAAATTTGTAAATACATTTCTTTGGAGTAAGGACATACCTCATGTCTGGGCGTTAGGAGCTCTGAGGGTGCACACAGTCCTCTGAGGTGCAGGAGCGCAGTATGGTCCTTGAGCGTCTGCATTGCTACCTATATACCCAGAACAGTGGGACCCCCCCCCTCAAGGGGCATTACATGGGGTAAATAACTGGGGTGCACTAAGTAACTAAAGTGGGGGGCGTGGCTGAGCGCACTTGAAGATGGCTGCTTCTTGTTAGTGCTCCCTGAGGACCGGAGCTTCAAAGGGCTAACTAATCGTGTTATGGGCGGTAGACAATGGCAAAGAAAGAAGAAAGGGGTACCTAAAGACCCCCTCATCACCTCCAGGGGCATAGCGACCTACTTCTGCCCGGCGGTCCCTCAGAGATCCAACTGCGGCCTGGAGACGGCGCCCCCACCTCGAGGATCCGTCAGAGACGCTGCTGCTCCCCCTGTGTCTCAGCGCTCCGGAGCTCGGGAGCGCGCGTACGGGCGGGCTGCTGTACTGGTGTCGGAGGAGATCCGGGACCCACCGCTGACCTCCAACTGCAGCGCGGCAAGTATCTCACCCGCTGCAAACGAGCACAATTCAAGCTTGCCTCCCCTGGTGCCTCGCCCGACTCCTAGCAAAATGGCGCTTTGTGTGCAGGTCCTGGAGAGCGCGGCGCCACCATCAGAGACGCTCCTCATGTCTCCCGTGCAGGCCCCCTCTCCCTCTCGCCCGGAGACCCTGTCAGGTGCCCCGGAGGTTATCAGTGACAGACACAGCACTGCATATGGCAGAGAGCCTCTGCCACACAAATTAACTGTCTCCATACCTGAGAGGAGGGGTGAGCAGACCCATGACACTGTACTCCAACTCCCTGCTACTACAACTGCTGCAGACATGCCGAGGGAGGAGAGGAGAAAGTCTGAATCCTCATCACAGCCACAGTGTGCAGATACTGAGGACCCCCCTGGGCCTGCTGTTCAGGGCACCTCAGACCCATCGGCCTCCAGTGGGGGATCTACAGAGTGTGAAAGTCCACCAGGCTATTGGGGAGATAGCCCCCCGGCTAAAAATAAATTGTTCAGAACCCCTCAGAGACGCTCTTCCAGGAGTAGATCCCCTATGGAATACTCCTCATCAGAAGACTCTCACAAGAGGGGTACCCGGGGGAGTCGTCGCTCCCGCATGAGCACCCCCACCTCCAAGCCAACCATGTCTCATCTAAATATGCCTGACGCTGCTTACCCATCCTTGCCATCTCCTGAAGCAGCGGTGCACACTTTGAAGAGCCACCCTGAGCTCCAGGCATTGCTAGCGCTCTTACCTACTAAGGGTGACATGCTTTCATTGGCTGATAACCTGAAAACTGCTTGGAGAAAGGACTTTGAACCTGTTAAAACGGAAGTCTCACAACTATCTGGTAAAGTTGCTGACCTTGACCTTTTTCGCAAAGCTGTGACCTCTGAGATAGCTGAACTGCGGTCAGCGACTAAACAACTTCAAATATCACAGGCAACTACCATAGACCACTTGGATGACATGGACAATCGTGAAACAACGTCCGCATTAAGGGACTTCCAGAATCGGTTAGCTCTCAGGACCTCTCTGGCACTGTCCAAAATATTTTCAACTAAATCCTGAAACAACCCCTGGACACTCCCATCGAACTAGACAGGGTTCACAGAGCCCTAAAAGCAAAAGACCCAGATCCCAAGAAACCACGTGATGTGATTTGCAGAGTACATCACTACAATGTAAAAGAGCGGGTGATGCATAAAGCTCGAGACCTCAAACATCTCACCTACAATGGAGCAAATATCCACCTTTTCCCTGACCTCTCCCTACGCACTATTCGCCTGAGAGCAACGTTGAAACCACTCTTACAGATTCTGCTAAATGCCTGCATTGTTTATAGAGGGGGGTTTCCATTTTCGCTTACAGCTAGATACGGCAACACTACAGCGACACTTCGTCACCCCAGAGATCTTCCATCCTTTTTAGCGACCTTCAAGCTGCCAAGGGTCAACCTTCCTGATTGGGATGCGCTCTTCCCACAACCTCTTCAGTCATCGCATCTTTCCGTTCAACCTGAACTGATACTGCCGAGTGACATGGATACCACACCTGCCACACCACTGCCCCAGAGGCAGAAGCGTAAGACTTGACAGACCTATAGTATACAGTCTAACATTGCTCTTTGAACCCCCCATGGTGTGGGTCGCCATAGGTGCTGGCTGCAAGTTGGACTCTGGGTCTCTGTGACCACCCTCTTACTATTAGACACTTATGCCACTGCTGTGTTCTATGTTACTGTTATATATGATTGTTTCCCTCTGAGTAGGATTACTCCACCTGCCACTCAGTGTTCCTTTGCCGTTGTACGCCCCAAACTCCGAGTCATGGGCTATCTTATGGCCCCTCCTATTACTTCTTTTAAGCCCTACTCACCGCAAGATAAAGGTCATAATCTTGACCTTTAGCTTCCCATAATTCCCAATAGGTCCATTTTGAATGCTACTTGTTTTGACACTTACAGGATGCCCTTCGGTGCCCTCACCGCTTATCCCCATTAGGGTATTGATCAGACTGGCTCTGATCATTCTTCTGGTCCTTATGACCATTTCTGATAGTCCCCCCGTAGCGGTCACCAGGTACTCGCTGCTGATTGTCAGTCCTCTTTCCTTTTGTGTCACTCCCTCTCTGACTCCCCTCTTCTCACTCACTGCCCTTTTCCTATCTATTTGCAGACAAGTGCTTTACATCGTTGCCGTGATCTGGAGAGAGACATTGCGGATGTTGCGGTCTTCAGGTGATACAGTGTTAGTTCCAGGCTCCTAACCGAATGATGGCGGACATTAAGGTAACTACACTTAACGGGAAGGGATTCAACATCCCCGAGAGGCGTAATCAAATCCTCTACTCACTACACAAACAGAGATCACACATCATAGCCTTACAGGAAACACATTTCAGAAAGGGACAGACTCCTAAATTTCAGAACCGTTACTATCACAACGGGGTACATGGTACCAACCCAGAGGCGAAAACCAAGGGGGTATCACTGGGATACCACAAATCCCTCCCACTGAAAATAGTAGATTTCAAAATTGACCCACACGCTAGATATTTGTTTGCTAACTGTGAACTTCTGGGACACAACCTTACCATTGCCTCTATTTATGCCCCAAATCATGGGCAAACCTCGTTTATATGCTCCACACTAGAGAATCTGTCCGCCTTTGCTACAGGCCAGATAATATTATGTGGTGACTTCAATACCCCCATGTCCCCCCTATCGGACTCAACCTCGGGTCACTCACACCTATCATATAGACAACTTAGATTGATCAAACAAAAATTGCATTCACTACAACTAGCTGATGTCTGGCGCACTTTGCACCCTCAGGGCCGTGATTTCACCTTCTATTCCCACCCCAGACAGATGTATAGCCGTATCGACTACATTTACTGTGCACACCATTTGCTCCCATCAGTGGTCTCCGCTGCAATTGGTAACATAACATTCTCGGACCATGCCCCGGTACACTTTTCTTTTAGGCTCCCCCCATTCTCTAAACCACACGCAACATGGAGGTTGAATGACTCTCTTCTGTTGGACCCATTGTGCTCCCGGGACATTAAGCTGGCAATAGATAACTTCCAAACAGATCATACTCATGACGACACCTCCCCGCTCATCAAGTGGGAAGCCATGAAGTGTGTCTTGCGCGGTGTTCTGGTTTCGCATGGGGCCCGACTGAAGAGAGAAAACACATCCAAACTCTCTTCCCTCTATTCGCAGCTTCACTCACTAGAATCACTACACAAAAGGACACTACATGAGCAGACCCTTAGAGTCCTCATAAAAGTACGACAAGACCTCCTGTCCCTGCTTAACAGCAAACATAAGTACTATAAACAGCTGACTGGCAGAAACTATTACGAATGGGGGAACAAAGCGGGGCGGATGCTGGCCAGAGCGTTGAGGGAGAAAAAATCCTCGCTCTTTGTTTCCTCCATTGTCTCCCCCTCTTCTAATAGACAGTTACACCTCACCCCAGACATCCTCTCCGCATTTAGACAATACTAATCTGACCTCTATAATCTTCCTCCTCCTTCCTTTCCATCCCCTGCAAATAGGCCCTCCCTGACGGACTACATTGCCTCCACGGCGCTCCCGGCTCTTTCTGAGGATGTGGTGTCTGCCCTGGAGGAACCGTTCTCTCCGGAGGAGCTTGACATAGTTATCTTGGGTCTTCCGGCTGGGAAATCCCCGGGTCCGGATGTCTACACAGCAAAGTTTTACAGGTCCCTCCGGACAGAGCTCTCCCCCATGCTCCTGACGACCTTTAACTCCATTTCGGGATCCTCGGCCATACCTGACTCCTTCCCTAGAGCCTATATAACAGTTATCCCCAAAGACGGTAAAGACGTGTCCCTATGCCAAAATTACAGACCCATTTCCCTCCTGAACGTTGACACCAAAATCTTCGCTAAACTGTTGGCAAACTGACTGGCGGTTCACATGAATACCCTGATACACCCAGACCAAGTGGGCTTCATACGTGGCAGGGAGGCTAGAGATAATACCCTGCGTGCCTTCTCGGCAATACATTATGCTCGTAAAAACGACCTTCCTCTCTTTCTATTATCTCTGGATGCTGAAAAGGCCTTTGACCGAGGGGACTGGAGTTTCCTAGCGGAGACATTATCCCAGTTGGGAATTGGTGACAGGATGAGGGGCCGGATTATGTCACTTTACTCTAACCCACAAACCCAAATCCGTGTGAACGGCCAGTTGTCTAGTCCTTTTCGCATTTCTAATGGCACGAGGCAAGGCTGCCCCTTGTCACCCCTCCTTTATGTCCTATGCATGGAGCACCTGCTCAATGCGATACGACTAAACCAGAACAATAGGGGTCTACAGACACCCTCGTGCCATTGCAAATGTTCGGCCTTTGCTGACGACCTCCTGCTCTTCCCATCAGCCCCGCTGACGACCCTTCCCTCTCTACTATCGACAATACGGACGTTTTCCCAATACAGTAATTACAAACTAAACCCGACTAAGAGTGAGGCGCTAAATATTACCATCCCGAGACACTTAGTATGTCAGCTTAAAACGACTTACCCTTTCAAATGGGGTGACAGATCCCTTACATATTTGGGGATCCAGGTCCCTGCAAATCTGTCTGATGTCTTCCTCTTGAACTACCCCCCTCTATTCAGCGTGTTGCGCTCGGACTTAACCAGATGGGAGCGTAGGGACTTCTCGTGGATAGGGAGAATCAATGTGATCAAGATGAATGTACTCCCTCGACTGTTGTACTTGTTCTCTACTGTCCCGGCTTTACTCAATAGACATTTTTTTCCGGGGACTCTCTGCGCTCCTGTCTGGTTTTGTCTGGGCCCGTAGATGCCCTAGAGTGGCACGTAGGATTCTGGGCGCGTAGGATTCTGGTTAGGAGGAAGATGGATGGTGGTCTGGGCTTACCTGATTGTCTTTTCTATCATTTGGCCTCGGTACTGTCCAGGGTGCTGGATTGCCACTCCACTGAGCCCTTAAAACTATGGATTCAGTTGGAAAATGATACTACCTCACATGACCCCAAAACGGTACTGTGGAGTCCAGACCCACCTCCCCTGATGAGGAACCTTGGTTCATATCCTCCCGTGACTGCCTCCTTGCTTCATATCAAACGTACATACCTGCCCGGCTTACATCTGTTCACGCCTGACGGCCCATTGACCCCCATATTTCACAATTTTCGTTTTGCACCTGCTTTTGCCGGTTCCTACTTCCTTGGACTTCAAAAACATACTGGTCCCACATTTCAAAACCTTTTGACTGCATCCTCTCTGAAGCCGCTATCAGACATAATGGAGGGACACACACCAACCTTCATACAATCGTTCCAATACCACCAACTGCAACACTTTTACGCTGCCAACATCGACACCTTGCGACTGCACCGCCCACTCTCCCCCTTTGAAAAGCTGTGTACCTCTAACACGGCTTCTTTTAGACCGGTTAGTTCGGTATATAGCTTACTACTAGATACCCTACGATCTGATCCCCTCCCTTATAGGGATGGCTGGGAAAGGGAACTGGAGAGGAAACTGGATGATGGAGACTGGGCGATGGCGGTGCGCTGGTGCCACAAACTCTCGATCTCTACTAGAGCGCAAGAAACCAACTACAAGTTGCTCTCCAGATGGTACCGTGTCCCCTCCCTGTTGACCAAACTTTATCCAGGAATCCCCGACATATATGGGTGTCATGCCCCAGTTTAGACCTCTTTTGGTCCCAGGTTCTGGACACGGTACACAGGCTCACGAACATTCGCCTCACCAAAACTCTGGCTCCACTACTGCTGACAGTCCTCCCCCCAGGTCTTCCTAGATGGCATCTAAGACTAACAAGATTTATGATCCAGGCGGCGCGTACGGTAATACCTAGGCTCTGGAAATCATCCTCCCCGCCCTCAATTACATCTTGGTTTCAGGAGATATCCCACCTACATAGAATGGAGGAATTAATTGCTGACTCCAGACACCAGGTAGAGAAACACCACCTTATTTGGGGCCCCTGGCTTGCCTTCACAGACACCGCTGACTTTAGATCCATACACCCAGACCCGAACAGCAACTCTAATCACTGACTCTCGGATGATTTGTTACTGCCACCACTCATATCGGTTACGCCTGGGAACCCACTCCGCTCGCCTCTCCTGAAGGTCAGTTCGCCTGCGTGTAATGTGATTGCAGCATACTACTTGTAGACATAGCTCTCTGCACTTGCCCTCTTGTCAGATAATTCTCCTCCTTCTCTCTCGTTCCCCCCCTCTTTTTCTTTAAACCCTCCTTCCCTCTCCTCATCTTTCTCTCCCCCTCTCAGTCTTTCTCTCCCTTTTCTATGTCTCTTCTCCCCCCCCCTTCCCCCTCGTCCCTCATCTCCAAATTTATGCATTACTGATCCTACAGTTTTTTATTTTGTTTTTAATTAATGCTTTACATGCCTAAGTTTGCTGCAGACCCCGAAAGGGGATCCGTAGGAGTTGGATATTGGATATTACATTGCCTTACGGTGTTCCAGAAATACAGATGTCAATACCTGCCTTCCTCCTGAGGATTGGCGAGAGTTCTGATATGATATATTGTTCTGTTTACCGTTTCTGCTTGTCAGGGGCCTCTGTAGGCATGCCTCATCCATACTGTGTCCTGAGGATTTTACCTACTTACCGTGCAAGCCCCGTCATAACTACATGCTGTTTGCATAATCTGTATTATATCACATTCATGGATGACTTGCTTTTCTTGTATTGTTTATCTTACAATTTTCAAATAAACCTTTAATGCAAAAAAAAAAAAAATATGTATAAGTAACTAAAGTGGGGTACAGTGGACCGTTAACTACATAACATAGTAAACTACGGTTTTAGGTCCGGTCAGGAAACCACATACGGGTCAAAACTGAGCCGACCGGAGTCACCGTTTGACTCCCTTCGGATTGTTAAAGTAAATGGAGTCACGGGCTGATTCGGCTGGGGTACGGGAGCGCCCGGCTTGCCCCTCCCCCCGCCGACACCCGTATGTACAAAACGTGGTGTGAATGCACCATAAGATAAGCAAGACTGTCTCGTCAGCACAGTGAAATGGGAGACCACCACTGGTGCGAGTCCCGGGGTGGGACAGAGTGTTACAGTGTTGTGGTTAAACTTTACTTTCCTGGAAAAGTTTCTGAGTTGCCCATAGCAACCAGATTGCTTCCTTCCTTTTTCAGAGGCCTTTTCAAAAATGAAAGAGGCAATCTGATTGGTTGCTATGGGCAACTCAGCTGCTTTTCCAGTAAAGTAAAGTTAAACCACATCACTGTAACACTCTGTCCCACCACGGGTTTTCACACCAGTGGTGGTCTCCCATTCCACTGTGCTGCCAAGACAGTTCTGCTTATCTTACTGTTTTACATGCCATGAGATCCCCATAGACCACAATAGGCCTATTGGTTTCAATGGGCAAAAAAATCACATATTGAATGCACTAGTCACAGTTCCTATACCATTAAAGAAGGGAGGGCTCAACATTCGCAAATATGCGCATATGCGGAAAACCAGTGTAGGGGAAGAGTTGTGCAGTTGCCCATAGCAACCAATCAGATTGCTTCTTTTATTTTTGGAAAGGCCTCTGAAAAATGAAGGAAGCAGTCTGATTGGTTGCTATGGGCAACTTAGAAACTTTTCCAGGAAAGTAAAGTTTAACCACAACACTGTAACACTATGTGCCACCCTGGGACTCGAACCAGTGGTGGTCTCCCATCCATTGGGCTGCCGAGACAGTCTTGTTTATTTTACTGTTTTACATGCTGTGAGATCCCCATAGACCATATTGGGCCAATTGGTTTCAAAGGGCAAAAAATAACACAGTTAATGCTAGTCATAGTTCCCCATACCATTAAAGAAGGGAGGGCTCAATATTCACAAATATGTGCATACCAAATATGCGAATTTTGCGAATATATGATGAATATTCGTAAAATATCGCAAATTCGAATATGGCCTATGCCGCCCATCACTACTCCCTTGTTGTTGCTTCACACGCTTTAGCACTAAAGGAGCGGGAGACCTTGGATGATTTTCTTTGTTTCTCACGTTATGTGGAGATGAGGACCCCCTGATGAATGTTCATGTCTGTGCCCTTCATTTCTCCTCAGATGTTCTAAGCGCAGAGCAGAGAAATAGTAAAGATGGAAATGGACACCAAAGGTGCAGGAACTAGAAATGGCCCATCCGGTCAGCAGGGGTAAGAAGTCATTTCTCTATTGTAATAGGATATATAGGGAAAAATATAGAGATGGTGCTTTATAGTGCTGGTTATCTGCGGTATTAGCAGAGAGATAAACAGATAGGTAAAGGACCTGCTCACCTTTATAGGTTGTGCTATATTACAGGCACAACACTGATAATCACTTTGGGTAGATCGTTGGTCACTGGTGTGTCGGGAACAGCTGGCCGTTGGTCCCATTGAGGACGGTGAAGAATTCAAGAGTACAGATGTGGGAGGTGGAAATCCTAGCAGGGGTTTCCTTTTTCTTCCAGTGAAGATCTGACTGCGGCACTGTAGCGATACATCGGCATAATTACACAGGAGTCAGGTGTAGAATAGCAGTACTTTTTATTAGTAATCATAAAAAAAGTGACATACAGGGGTGGACTACATGTTTCGGAGGGGCTCCCTCTTTCCTCACGTCCAGGTTACAGTGTATAGGTAAAGCATCTTATATATCCAACTCAATGCAAGAATCTTGACACTCGGTCAAAAAGTATCCGCACTCACCGCTAAGATAGCGTATTCAAGCTCCAAACGTGGACATCGGACAACCAGGCAGAGACGTGGGACGCTCAGGGAGGAGGCGACTGCTGGTGGTTTCACGCTATGAAGAGCGCTTCATCCGGCCTTATGAAGTCTGGGACTTGAACCCACACAACTACCAGGACCTTACTGTTTAGCGTTCTGCCTCGCTAGCTGCAAGATTCCCAAAGACCACAATGGGCCTAATAATTTCAATGGGCAAAAAATCACAATGTTATAGAACCAGACTACACTGTCCTATAAACCAACAGGACCTGTACGACAGACCCTGGAGACTGACATCACACTCAGCCTTCACATGGTTGGGTGGGGCAAACCTTCAACTGTTGCAAAACTACAACTCCCAGAATGCACTGGCAGACTGTACATTCTGGGAGTTGTAGTTGAGTTAGGAAACAGACTCTAGCTCAGTGTTTCCCAAACAGTGTGCCTACAGCTGTTGCAAAACTACAACTACCAACATTCACTGACAGCCGAAAGGCATGCTAGGAGTTGTAGTTATGCAACAACTGGCGAATAACATTTTGGAGACCGCTAAGTGATCTCCAAACTGTAGCCCTCCAGATGTTGTAAAACTACAACTCCAAGCATGCCCAGACTGTTCTGGCATGCTGGGAGTTGTAGTTCTGCAACATCTGAAGGGCCAGACATTGCAGAACTACACTGTCCAGTTTCCCTGGCCGTCTGGGCATGCTGGTAATTGTAGTTTTAAAACATCTGTTACTTATTGTGGTCTCCAAACTGTGCCACTTCATATGTTGCAAAACTACAACTCCCAGCATGCCCAGTCAGTGCATGCTGAAGGTTGTAGTTTTGCAACATCTGGAGTACCCCAGTTTGGAGACCACAGTGGTCTGCAAACTGTGGTGCTCCAGATGTTACAAAACTACAACTCCTAGCATGCCCAGAAGGCTTTTTTTTTTATATATATATATAATGTTTTATTTATTTATTTTTTTTTAAGAGAGAAAAAAATGAATTATTTGTGAACCATGCGAACATAAATTATTGGGAGATTTAACTCCCCCCAAATATTCTCAAACGTGCTTTGAATTTCTGGACATTTATGGTTATCGAGAAATAAATAGGAAGGGAAATGCCCAATAGAACCTGATGTTATACGGATAATGTACAAGTGATTCTTATAATGGAGATCTAGGGGGACAATAATCACAATAGATCCCAGAGATCATCACTGAATAGACGAGGGATCTGCGGATACAATACAGTCTGTTAAGGATCCTACAGAAAGTCCGGATCGTCTTGTATCTGGATCAGGATTATTACTTTCCTTCTCAGAATCTTCTCCTTTGTTCTCTTCCCTTATTCTTCATCTTCAGCCACTCTGACCCCCTCACTGCTCTCCGCTCCCTCCGCTGTCCTCGCCGGTTCCCGCTATCCCTGTCTCCTTTCTCCCGCTCTCTTCTCACCGCTGAGCAGCCCGGAGATCACCCGCCGACCCCACCATTTCCACACCCAGAGCTTCAGTCGGATGATATCTTATACCTGCGGCATCTTCCTCCTCTCTTACCGACCGAACACTCCCCGGAGCCCGTGTATTTTCCTCCAGACAGCAGAGATCCTGAAGAGAAGGAAGCGCCATCATAGTCTGGTGTATTTGGGGAATCCTGTTGGGGTTTACTGGGGCAGAACAGGACAGGAGCGCAGATATACTGAGGAATTAGAGCCCAGGATCTAAGGGGAGGAGGCCGAGGGTTTACAGAAGTCTTGGGGCGCATTGCCAATCATACATATCATCAGGAGACACTTTGACCTCTTAATTTTACCCCAAAACCTTTGAACCGATCATTAAAATGTAGCTTTTAAATACTCATTACATACACTGTAGTATAACCTGCGTTTTATATAAAACAAATTAAGAGTGGGTGAGAAATGTGTGTATGTGTGTGTGTGTGTATATATATATATATATATATATATATATATATATATATATATATATATAAAACAAAAAAATGTGGTCTCAAATGGCTGGAGGTGCTCAACCCCAAATGCGGTTGTGCATTTATACTGGGGGAGCAGATCCTGCTCTTGTAGTCCGTTGCTAAGGGCGATCCCCAGCATAGAAAATGCATACAATGGAGGATGCCTGCAGTGAACTACAAGTGCCACAATAGAATCCTACACCAGATAAACGGTGTGGATGTGTAACAATTAGAATACAATATATATATATATATATATATATATATATATATATATATATATATATATATATATATATACACATACATACACACATTACAATGCATATGCCTTTGTCCTAGATCCTCAACAAGAGACACAAGCTCCCGGCTTGACTATATTCTCCATATTAGAGAAAATGGTATCGTGGTGTTCATATAACATCTAGTTGTATCTGTTTGCGCCTCTGTAACAATTTTAGTGTCAGTTCTTGAGGAAATGTAAAGACTTGTTACAATTTGGCAACATGCAAAGTTTAGAATACAAAGCTCTCACCACCAGGTGTCGCTATTGTAACACACTAACTGATTTGTATATCCTGAAACTGTAAGAATTTCGTGCAGTGACTAATAGAAAATATTTATTGGAAATTATTAAAATTGATTAACCAGAAACGTTTTTCTGATTTTAACCCTCTACTCTACTTAATAGGTTGTGCACATATGAAGTTACCAACCCATACAGAGAATTACTGGGCATTTTGTTCGATCATGGGGGCGCCCTACTGTACTGCCCCATGTAAATGTATATAGAGATTGGAAATAGTGAAGCAGATAGAGCTCCGAGGAATTGTAGGCATAAAGGAGTCTGTATCCGAGGAGCGGGGAATCAGTGTGAACGCCCGAGACCCGGCATCGTGTCATACATGGGGGGCGCTATCATCGCTGAGGATGGGCCCCGCCGCTTCAGAACAAAGATTCATCACAGACGTCACATGTTGTTTTGGCGGGCTCTAGTTTGTATGAATCAGCCAATGGGATGAAGGGGTGTGGTTAACATGAGCCAATGGGGATGAGACCAGGAGTATAAATATTCTGCTCTGCGATCTCTTCCCATCATTTCTCCGCTGTGTACGTGTACAGAGGATCATGGCCAGGACCAAGCAGACCGCTCGTAAATCCACCGGAGGGAAAGCTCCCCGCAAGCAGCTGGCTACCAAGGCCGCAAGGAAGAGCGCTCCCGCCACTGGTGGGGTGAAGAAGCCTCACCGCTACCGTCCAGGTACAGTGGCTCTCCGTGAAATCCGCCGCTACCAGAAGTCCACTGAGCTGCTGATCCGGAAGCTCCCCTTCCAGCGCCTGGTGAGAGAGATCGCCCAGGACTTCAAGACCGATCTTCGCTTCCAGAGCTCGGCGGTCATGGCCCTGCAGGAGGCCAGCGAGGCTTACCTGGTGGGACTCTTTGAGGACACCAATCTGTGCGCCATCCACGCCAAGAGGGTCACCATCATGCCCAAAGACATCCAGCTGGCCCGCAGGATCCGTGGGGAGCGAGCTTAGATCTGCCCGGGACCCGCATACAACACAAAGGCTCTTTTCAGAGCCACCTAATTCTCCATAAAATGAGCTGATATCACCATCTTATGTTTTTCTGTCCCGA
>NW_026609454.1:0-31591 GCF_029499605.1 Hyla sarda
GAAGATAGGATTCTACACTATACAGAGAGGAAGATAGGATTCTACACTATACAGAGAGGAAGATAGGATTCTACACTATACAGAGAGGAAGATAGGATTCTACACTATACAGAGAGGAAGATAGGATTCTACACTATACAGAGAGGAAGATAGGATTCTACACTATACAGAGAGGAAGATAGGATTCTACACTATACAGAGAGGAAGATAGGATTCTACACTATACAGAGAGGAAGATAGGATTCTACACTATACAGAGAGGAAGATAGGATTCTACACTATACAGAGAGGAAGATAGGATTCTACACTATACAGAGAGGAAGATAGGATTCTACACTATACAGAGAGGAAGATAGGATTCTACACTATACAGAGAGGAAGATAGGATTCTACACTATACAGAGAGGAAGATAGGATTCTACACTATACAGAGAGGAAGATAGGATTCTACACTATACAGAGAGGAAGATAGGATTCTACACTATACAGAGAGGAAGATAGGATTCTACACTATACAGAGAGGAAGATAGGATTCTACACTATACAGAGAGGAAGATAGGATTCTACACTATACAGAGAGGAAGATAGGATTCTACACTATACAGAGAGGAAGATAGGATTCTACACTATACAGAGAGGAAGATAGGATTCTACACTATACAGAGAGGAAGATAGGATTCTACACTATACAGAGAGGAAGATAGGATTCTACACTATACAGAGAGGAAGATAGGATTCTACACTATACAGAGAGGAAGATAGGATTCTACACTATACAGAGAGGAAGATAGGATTCTACACTATACAGAGAGGAAGATAGGATTCTACACTATACAGAGAGGAAGATAGGATTCTACACTATACAGAGAGGAAGATAGGATTCTACACTATACAGAGAGGAAGATAGGATTCTACACTATACAGAGAGGAAGATAGGATTCTACACTATACAGAGAGGAAGATAGGATTCTACACTATACAGAGAGGAAGATAGGATTCTACACTATACAGAGAGGAAGATAGGATTCTACACTATACAGAGAGGAAGATAGGATTCTACACTATACAGAGAGGAAGATAGGATTCTACACTATACAGAGAGGAAGATAGGATTCTACACTATACAGAGAGGAAGATAGGATTCTACACTATACAGAGAGGAAGATAGGATTCTACACTATACAGAGAGGAAGATAGGATTCTACACTATACAGAGAGGAAGATAGGATTCTACACTATACAGAGAGGAAGATAGGATTCTACACTATACAGAGAGGAAGATAGGATTCTACACTATACAGAGAGGAAGATAGGATTCTACACTATACAGAGAGGAAGATAGGATTCTACACTATACAGAGAGGAAGATAGGATTCTACACTATACAGAGAGGAAGATAGGATTCTACACTATACAGAGAGGAAGATAGGATTCTACACTATACAGAGAGGAAGATAGGATTCTACACTATACAGAGAGGAAGATAGGATTCTACACTATACAGAGAGGAAGATAGGATTCTACACTATACAGAGAGGAAGATAGGATTCTACACTATACAGAGAGGAAGATAGGATTCTACACTATACAGAGAGGAAGATAGGATTCTACACTATACAGAGAGGAAGATAGGATTCTACACTATACAGAGAGGAAGATAGGATTCTACACTATACAGAGAGGAAGATAGGATTCTACACTATACAGAGAGGAAGATAGGATTCTACACTATACAGAGAGGAAGATAGGATTCTACACTATACAGAGAGGAAGATAGGATTCTACACTATACAGAGAGGAAGATAGGATTCTACACTATACAGAGAGGAAGATAGGATTCTACACTATACAGAGAGGAAGATAGGATTCTACACTATACAGAGAGGAAGATAGGATTCTACACTATACAGAGAGGAAGATAGGATTCTACACTATACAGAGAGGAAGATAGGATTCTACACTATACAGAGAGGAAGATAGGATTCTACACTATACAGAGAGGAAGATAGGATTCTACACTATACAGAGAGGAAGATAGGATTCTACACTATACAGAGAGGAAGATAGGATTCTACACTATACAGAGAGGAAGATAGGATTCTACACTATACAGAGAGGAAGATAGGATTCTACACTATACAGAGAGGAAGATAGGATTCTACACTATACAGAGAGGAAGATAGGATTCTACACTATACAGAGAGGAAGATAGGATTCTACACTATACAGAGAGGAAGATAGGATTCTACACTATACAGAGAGGAAGATAGGATTCTACACTATACAGAGAGGAAGATAGGATTCTACACTATACAGAGAGGAAGATAGGATTCTACACTATACAGAGAGGAAGATAGGATTCTACACTATACAGAGAGGAAGATAGGATTCTACACTATACAGAGAGGAAGATAGGATTCTACACTATACAGAGAGGAAGATAGGATTCTACACTATACAGAGAGGAAGATAGGATTCTACACTATACAGAGAGGAAGATAGGATTCTACACTATACAGAGAGGAAGATAGGATTCTACACTATACAGAGAGGAAGATAGGATTCTACACTATACAGAGAGGAAGATAGGATTCTACACTATACAGAGAGGAAGATAGGATTCTACACTATACAGAGAGGAAGATAGGATTCTACACTATACAGAGAGGAAGATAGGATTCTACACTATACAGAGAGGAAGATAGGATTCTACACTATACAGAGAGGAAGATAGGATTCTACACTATACAGAGAGGAAGATAGGATTCTACACTATACAGAGAGGAAGATAGGATTCTACACTATACAGAGAGGAAGATAGGATTCTACACTATACAGAGAGGAAGATAGGATTCTACACTATACAGAGAGGAAGATAGGATTCTACACTATACAGAGAGGAAGATAGGATTCTACACTATACAGAGAGGAAGATAGGATTCTACACTATACAGAGAGGAAGATAGGATTCTACACTATACAGAGAGGAAGATAGGATTCTACACTATACAGAGAGGAAGATAGGATTCTACACTATACAGAGAGGAAGATAGGATTCTACACTATACAGAGAGAGGAAGATAGGATTCTACACTATACAGAGAGGAAGATAGGATTCTACACTATACAGAGAGGAAGATAGGATTCTACACTATACAGAGAGGAAGATAGGATTCTACACTATACAGAGAGGAAGATAGGATTCTACACTATACAGAGAGGAAGATAGGATTCTACACTATACAGAGAGGAAGATAGGATTCTACACTATACAGAGAGGAAGATAGGATTCTACACTATACAGAGAGGAAGATAGGATTCTACACTATACAGAGAGGAAGATAGGATTCTACACTATACAGAGAGGAAGATAGGATTCTACACTATACAGAGAGGAAGATAGGATTCTACACTATACAGAGAGGAAGATAGGATTCTACACTATACAGAGAGGAAGATAGGATTCTACACTATACAGAGAGGAAGATAGGATTCTACACTATACAGAGAGGAAGATAGGATTCTACACTATACAGAGAGGAAGATAGGATTCTACACTATACAGAGAGGAAGATAGGATTCTACACTATACAGAGAGGAAGATAGGATTCTACACTATACAGAGAGGAAGATAGGATTCTACACTATACAGAGAGGAAGATAGGATTCTACACTATACAGAGAGGAAGATAGGATTCTACACTATACAGAGAGGAAGATAGGATTCTACACTATACAGAGAGGAAGATAGGATTCTACACTATACAGAGAGGAAGATAGGATTCTACACTATACAGAGAGGAAGATAGGATTCTACACTATACAGAGAGGAAGATAGGATTCTACACTATACAGAGAGGAAGATAGGATTCTACACTATACAGAGAGGAAGATAGGATTCTACACTATACAGAGAGGAAGATAGGATTCTACACTATACAGAGAGGAAGATAGGATTCTACACTATACAGAGAGGAAGATAGGATTCTACACTATACAGAGAGGAAGATAGGATTCTACACTATACAGAGAGGAAGATAGGATTCTACACTATACAGAGAGGAAGATAGGATTCTACACTATACAGAGAGGAAGATAGGATTCTACACTATACAGAGAGGAAGATAGGATTCTACACTATACAGAGAGGAAGATAGGATTCTACACTATACAGAGAGGAAGATAGGATTCTACACTATACAGAGAGGAAGATAGGATTCTACACTATACAGAGAGGAAGATAGGATTCTACACTATACAGAGAGGAAGATAGGATTCTACACTATACAGAGAGGAAGATAGGATTCTACACTATACAGAGAGGAAGATAGGATTCTACACTATACAGAGAGGAAGATAGGATTCTACACTATACAGAGAGGAAGATAGGATTCTACACTATACAGAGAGGAAGATAGGATTCTACACTATACAGAGAGGAAGATAGGATTCTACACTATACAGAGAGGAAGATAGGATTCTACACTATACAGAGAGGAAGATAGGATTCTACACTATACAGAGAGGAAGATAGGATTCTACACTATACAGAGAGGAAGATAGGATTCTACACTATACAGAGAGGAAGATAGGATTCTACACTATACAGAGAGGAAGATAGGATTCTACACTATACAGAGAGGAAGATAGGATTCTACACTATACAGAGAGGAAGATAGGATTCTACACTATACAGAGAGGAAGATAGGATTCTACACTATACAGAGAGGAAGATAGGATTCTACACTATACAGAGAGGAAGATAGGATTCTACACTATACAGAGAGGAAGATAGGATTCTACACTATACAGAGAGGAAGATAGGATTCTACACTATACAGAGAGGAAGATAGGATTCTACACTATACAGAGAGGAAGATAGGATTCTACACTATACAGAGAGGAAGATAGGATTCTACACTATACAGAGAGGAAGATAGGATTCTACACTATACAGAGAGGAAGATAGGATTCTACACTATACAGAGAGGAAGATAGGATTCTACACTATACAGAGAGGAAGATAGGATTCTACACTATACAGAGAGGAAGATAGGATTCTACACTATACAGAGAGGAAGATAGGATTCTACACTATACAGAGAGGAAGATAGGATTCTACACTATACAGAGAGGAAGATAGGATTCTACACTATACAGAGAGGAAGATAGGATTCTACACTATACAGAGAGGAAGATAGGATTCTACACTATACAGAGAGGAAGATAGGATTCTACACTATACAGAGAGGAAGATAGGATTCTACACTATACAGAGAGGAAGATAGGATTCTACACTATACAGAGAGGAAGATAGGATTCTACACTATACAGAGAGGAAGATAGGATTCTACACTATACAGAGAGGAAGATAGGATTCTACACTATACAGAGAGGAAGATAGGATTCTACACTATACAGAGAGGAAGATAGGATTCTACACTATACAGAGAGGAAGATAGGATTCTACACTATACAGAGAGGAAGATAGGATTCTACACTATACAGAGAGGAAGATAGGATTCTACACTATACAGAGAGGAAGATAGGATTCTACACTATACAGAGAGGAAGATAGGATTCTACACTATACAGAGAGGAAGATAGGATTCTACACTATACAGAGAGGAAGATAGGATTCTACACTATACAGAGAGGAAGATAGGATTCTACACTATACAGAGAGGAAGATAGGATTCTACACTATACAGAGAGGAAGATAGGATTCTACACTATACAGAGAGGAAGATAGGATTCTACACTATACAGAGAGGAAGATAGGATTCTACACTATACAGAGAGGAAGATAGGATTCTACACTATACAGAGAGGAAGATAGGATTCTACACTATACAGAGAGGAAGATAGGATTCTACACTATACAGAGAGGAAGATAGGATTCTACACTATACAGAGAGGAAGATAGGATTCTACACTATACAGAGAGGAAGATAGGATTCTACACTATACAGAGAGGAAGATAGGATTCTACACTATACAGAGAGGAAGATAGGATTCTACACTATACAGAGAGGAAGATAGGATTCTACACTATACAGAGAGGAAGATAGGATTCTACACTATACAGAGAGGAAGATAGGATTCTACACTATACAGAGAGGAAGATAGGATTCTACACTATACAGAGAGGAAGATAGGATTCTACACTATACAGAGAGGAAGATAGGATTCTACACTATACAGAGAGGAAGATAGGATTCTACACTATACAGAGAGGAAGATAGGATTCTACACTATACAGAGAGGAAGATAGGATTCTACACTATACAGAGAGGAAGATAGGATTCTACACTATACAGAGAGGAAGATAGGATTCTACACTATACAGAGAGGAAGATAGGATTCTACACTATACAGAGAGGAAGATAGGATTCTACACTATACAGAGAGGAAGATAGGATTCTACACTATACAGAGAGGAAGATAGGATTCTACACTATACAGAGAGGAAGATAGGATTCTACACTATACAGAGAGGAAGATAGGATTCTACACTATACAGAGAGGAAGATAGGATTCTACACTATACAGAGAGGAAGATAGGATTCTACACTATACAGAGAGGAAGATAGGATTCTACACTATACAGAGAGGAAGATAGGATTCTACACTATACAGAGAGGAAGATAGGATTCTACACTATACAGAGAGGAAGATAGGATTCTACACTATACAGAGAGGAAGATAGGATTCTACACTATACAGAGAGGAAGATAGGATTCTACACTATACAGAGAGGAAGATAGGATTCTACACTATACAGAGAGGAAGATAGGATTCTACACTATACAGAGAGGAAGATAGGATTCTACACTATACAGAGAGGAAGATAGGATTCTACACTATACAGAGAGGAAGATAGGATTCTACACTATACAGAGAGGAAGATAGGATTCTACACTATACAGAGAGGAAGATAGGATTCTACACTATACAGAGAGGAAGATAGGATTCTACACTATACAGAGAGGAAGATAGGATTCTACACTATACAGAGAGGAAGATAGGATTCTACACTATACAGAGAGGAAGATAGGATTCTACACTATACAGAGAGGAAGATAGGATTCTACACTATACAGAGAGGAAGATAGGATTCTACACTATACAGAGAGGAAGATAGGATTCTACACTATACAGAGAGGAAGATAGGATTCTACACTATACAGAGAGGAAGATAGGATTCTACACTATACAGAGAGGAAGATAGGATTCTACACTATACAGAGAGGAAGATAGGATTCTACACTATACAGAGAGGAAGATAGGATTCTACACTATACAGAGAGGAAGATAGGATTCTACACTATACAGAGAGGAAGATAGGATTCTACACTATACAGAGAGGAAGATAGGATTCTACACTATACAGAGAGGAAGATAGGATTCTACACTATACAGAGAGGAAGATAGGATTCTACACTATACAGAGAGGAAGATAGGATTCTACACTATACAGAGAGGAAGATAGGATTCTACACTATACAGAGAGGAAGATAGGATTCTACACTATACAGAGAGGAAGATAGGATTCTACACTATACAGAGAGGAAGATAGGATTCTACACTATACAGAGAGGAAGATAGGATTCTACACTATACAGAGAGGAAGATAGGATTCTACACTATACAGAGAGGAAGATAGGATTCTACACTATACAGAGAGGAAGATAGGATTCTACACTATACAGAGAGGAAGATAGGATTCTACACTATACAGAGAGGAAGATAGGATTCTACACTATACAGAGAGGAAGATAGGATTCTACACTATACAGAGAGGAAGATAGGATTCTACACTATACAGAGAGGAAGATAGGATTCTACACTATACAGAGAGGAAGATAGGATTCTACACTATACAGAGAGGAAGATAGGATTCTACACTATACAGAGAGGAAGATAGGATTCTACACTATACAGAGAGGAAGATAGGATTCTACACTATACAGAGAGGAAGATAGGATTCTACACTATACAGAGAGGAAGATAGGATTCTACACTATACAGAGAGGAAGATAGGATTCTACACTATACAGAGAGGAAGATAGGATTCTACACTATACAGAGAGGAAGATAGGATTCTACACTATACAGAGAGGAAGATAGGATTCTACACTATACAGAGAGGAAGATAGGATTCTACACTATACAGAGAGGAAGATAGGATTCTACACTATACAGAGAGGAAGATAGGATTCTACACTATACAGAGAGGAAGATAGGATTCTACACTATACAGAGAGGAAGATAGGATTCTACACTATACAGAGAGGAAGATAGGATTCTACACTATACAGAGAGGAAGATAGGATTCTACACTATACAGAGAGGAAGATAGGATTCTACACTATACAGAGAGGAAGATAGGATTCTACACTATACAGAGAGGAAGATAGGATTCTACACTATACAGAGAGGAAGATAGGATTCTACACTATACAGAGAGGAAGATAGGATTCTACACTATACAGAGAGGAAGATAGGATTCTACACTATACAGAGAGGAAGATAGGATTCTACACTATACAGAGAGGAAGATAGGATTCTACACTATACAGAGAGGAAGATAGGATTCTACACTATACAGAGAGGAAGATAGGATTCTACACTATACAGAGAGGAAGATAGGATTCTACACTATACAGAGAGGAAGATAGGATTCTACACTATACAGAGAGGAAGATAGGATTCTACACTATACAGAGAGGAAGATAGGATTCTACACTATACAGAGAGGAAGATAGGATTCTACACTATACAGAGAGGAAGATAGGATTCTACACTATACAGAGAGGAAGATAGGATTCTACACTATACAGAGAGGAAGATAGGATTCTACACTATACAGAGAGGAAGATAGGATTCTACACTATACAGAGAGGAAGATAGGATTCTACACTATACAGAGAGGAAGATAGGATTCTACACTATACAGAGAGGAAGATAGGATTCTACACTATACAGAGAGGAAGATAGGATTCTACACTATACAGAGAGGAAGATAGGATTCTACACTATACAGAGAGGAAGATAGGATTCTACACTATACAGAGAGGAAGATAGGATTCTACACTATACAGAGAGGAAGATAGGATTCTACACTATACAGAGAGGAAGATAGGATTCTACACTATACAGAGAGGAAGATAGGATTCTACACTATACAGAGAGGAAGATAGGATTCTACACTATACAGAGAGGAAGATAGGATTCTACACTATACAGAGAGGAAGATAGGATTCTACACTATACAGAGAGGAAGATAGGATTCTACACTATACAGAGAGGAAGATAGGATTCTACACTATACAGAGAGGAAGATAGGATTCTACACTATACAGAGAGGAAGATAGGATTCTACACTATACAGAGAGGAAGATAGGATTCTACACTATACAGAGAGGAAGATAGGATTCTACACTATACAGAGAGGAAGATAGGATTCTACACTATACAGAGAGGAAG
The DNA here is from genome assembly GCF_029499605.1 of Hyla sarda. Taxonomy (NCBI): domain Eukaryota; kingdom Metazoa; phylum Chordata; class Amphibia; order Anura; family Hylidae; genus Hyla; species Hyla sarda. The sequence continues at coordinate 9,490 of NW_026609454.1, forward strand.
ATAGGATTCTACACTATACAGAGAGGAAGATAGGATTCTACACTATACAGAGAGGAAGATAGGATTCTACACTATACAGAGAGGAAGATAGGATTCTACACTATACAGAGAGGAAGATAGGATTCTACACTATACAGAGAGGAAGATAGGATTCTACACTATACAGAGAGGAAGATAGGATTCTACACTATACAGAGAGGAAGATAGGATTCTACACTATACAGAGAGGAAGATAGGATTCTACACTATACAGAGAGGAAGATAGGATTCTACACTATACAGAGAGGAAGATAGGATTCTACACTATACAGAGAGGAAGATAGGATTCTACACTATACAGAGAGGAAGATAGGATTCTACACTATACAGAGAGGAAGATAGGATTCTACACTATACAGAGAGGAAGATAGGATTCTACACTATACAGAGAGGAAGATAGGATTCTACACTATACAGAGAGGAAGATAGGATTCTACACTATACAGAGAGGAAGATAGGATTCTACACTATACAGAGAGGAAGATAGGATTCTACACTATACAGAGAGGAAGATAGGATTCTACACTATACAGAGAGGAAGATAGGATTCTACACTATACAGAGAGGAAGATAGGATTCTACACTATACAGAGAGGAAGATAGGATTCTACACTATACAGAGAGGAAGATAGGATTCTACACTATACAGAGAGGAAGATAGGATTCTACACTATACAGAGAGGAAGATAGGATTCTACACTATACAGAGAGGAAGATAGGATTCTACACTATACAGAGAGGAAGATAGGATTCTACACTATACAGAGAGGAAGATAGGATTCTACACTATACAGAGAGGAAGATAGGATTCTACACTATACAGAGAGGAAGATAGGATTCTACACTATACAGAGAGGAAGATAGGATTCTACACTATACAGAGAGGAAGATAGGATTCTACACTATACAGAGAGGAAGATAGGATTCTACACTATACAGAGAGGAAGATAGGATTCTACACTATACAGAGAGGAAGATAGGATTCTACACTATACAGAGAGGAAGATAGGATTCTACACTATACAGAGAGGAAGATAGGATTCTACACTATACAGAGAGGAAGATAGGATTCTACACTATACAGAGAGGAAGATAGGATTCTACACTATACAGAGAGGAAGATAGGATTCTACACTATACAGAGAGGAAGATAGGATTCTACACTATACAGAGAGGAAGATAGGATTCTACACTATACAGAGAGGAAGATAGGATTCTACACTATACAGAGAGGAAGATAGGATTCTACACTATACAGAGAGGAAGATAGGATTCTACACTATACAGAGAGGAAGATAGGATTCTACACTATACAGAGAGGAAGATAGGATTCTACACTATACAGAGAGGAAGATAGGATTCTACACTATACAGAGAGGAAGATAGGATTCTACACTATACAGAGAGGAAGATAGGATTCTACACTATACAGAGAGGAAGATAGGATTCTACACTATACAGAGAGGAAGATAGGATTCTACACTATACAGAGAGGAAGATAGGATTCTACACTATACAGAGAGGAAGATAGGATTCTACACTATACAGAGAGGAAGATAGGATTCTACACTATACAGAGAGGAAGATAGGATTCTACACTATACAGAGAGGAAGATAGGATTCTACACTATACAGAGAGGAAGATAGGATTCTACACTATACAGAGAGGAAGATAGGATTCTACACTATACAGAGAGGAAGATAGGATTCTACACTATACAGAGAGGAAGATAGGATTCTACACTATACAGAGAGGAAGATAGGATTCTACACTATACAGAGAGGAAGATAGGATTCTACACTATACAGAGAGGAAGATAGGATTCTACACTATACAGAGAGGAAGATAGGATTCTACACTATACAGAGAGGAAGATAGGATTCTACACTATACAGAGAGGAAGATAGGATTCTACACTATACAGAGAGGAAGATAGGATTCTACACTATACAGAGAGGAAGATAGGATTCTACACTATACAGAGAGGAAGATAGGATTCTACACTATACAGAGAGGAAGATAGGATTCTACACTATACAGAGAGGAAGATAGGATTCTACACTATACAGAGAGGAAGATAGGATTCTACACTATACAGAGAGGAAGATAGGATTCTACACTATACAGAGAGGAAGATAGGATTCTACACTATACAGAGAGGAAGATAGGATTCTACACTATACAGAGAGGAAGATAGGATTCTACACTATACAGAGAGGAAGATAGGATTCTACACTATACAGAGAGGAAGATAGGATTCTACACTATACAGAGAGGAAGATAGGATTCTACACTATACAGAGAGGAAGATAGGATTCTACACTATACAGAGAGGAAGATAGGATTCTACACTATACAGAGAGGAAGATAGGATTCTACACTATACAGAGAGGAAGATAGGATTCTACACTATACAGAGAGGAAGATAGGATTCTACACTATACAGAGAGGAAGATAGGATTCTACACTATACAGAGAGGAAGATAGGATTCTACACTATACAGAGAGGAAGATAGGATTCTACACTATACAGAGAGGAAGATAGGATTCTACACTATACAGAGAGGAAGATAGGATTCTACACTATACAGAGAGGAAGATAGGATTCTACACTATACAGAGAGGAAGATAGGATTCTACACTATACAGAGAGGAAGATAGGATTCTACACTATACAGAGAGGAAGATAGGATTCTACACTATACAGAGAGGAAGATAGGATTCTACACTATACAGAGAGGAAGATAGGATTCTACACTATACAGAGAGGAAGATAGGATTCTACACTATACAGAGAGGAAGATAGGATTCTACACTATACAGAGAGGAAGATAGGATTCTACACTATACAGAGAGGAAGATAGGATTCTACACTATACAGAGAGGAAGATAGGATTCTACACTATACAGAGAGGAAGATAGGATTCTACACTATACAGAGAGGAAGATAGGATTCTACACTATACAGAGAGGAAGATAGGATTCTACACTATACAGAGAGGAAGATAGGATTCTACACTATACAGAGAGGAAGATAGGATTCTACACTATACAGAGAGGAAGATAGGATTCTACACTATACAGAGAGGAAGATAGGATTCTACACTATACAGAGAGGAAGATAGGATTCTACACTATACAGAGAGGAAGATAGGATTCTACACTATACAGAGAGGAAGATAGGATTCTACACTATACAGAGAGGAAGATAGGATTCTACACTATACAGAGAGGAAGATAGGATTCTACACTATACAGAGAGGAAGATAGGATTCTACACTATACAGAGAGGAAGATAGGATTCTACACTATACAGAGAGGAAGATAGGATTCTACACTATACAGAGAGGAAGATAGGATTCTACACTATACAGAGAGGAAGATAGGATTCTACACTATACAGAGAGGAAGATAGGATTCTACACTATACAGAGAGGAAGATAGGATTCTACACTATACAGAGAGGAAGATAGGATTCTACACTATACAGAGAGGAAGATAGGATTCTACACTATACAGAGAGGAAGATAGGATTCTACACTATACAGAGAGGAAGATAGGATTCTACACTATACAGAGAGGAAGATAGGATTCTACACTATACAGAGAGGAAGATAGGATTCTACACTATACAGAGAGGAAGATAGGATTCTACACTATACAGAGAGGAAGATAGGATTCTACACTATACAGAGAGGAAGATAGGATTCTACACTATACAGAGAGGAAGATAGGATTCTACACTATACAGAGAGGAAGATAGGATTCTACACTATACAGAGAGGAAGATAGGATTCTACACTATACAGAGAGGAAGATAGGATTCTACACTATACAGAGAGGAAGATAGGATTCTACACTATACAGAGAGGAAGATAGGATTCTACACTATACAGAGAGGAAGATAGGATTCTACACTATACAGAGAGGAAGATAGGATTCTACACTATACAGAGAGGAAGATAGGATTCTACACTATACAGAGAGGAAGATAGGATTCTACACTATACAGAGAGGAAGATAGGATTCTACACTATACAGAGAGGAAGATAGGATTCTACACTATACAGAGAGGAAGATAGGATTCTACACTATACAGAGAGGAAGATAGGATTCTACACTATACAGAGAGGAAGATAGGATTCTACACTATACAGAGAGGAAGATAGGATTCTACACTATACAGAGAGGAAGATAGGATTCTACACTATACAGAGAGGAAGATAGGATTCTACACTATACAGAGAGGAAGATAGGATTCTACACTATACAGAGAGGAAGATAGGATTCTACACTATACAGAGAGGAAGATAGGATTCTACACTATACAGAGAGGAAGATAGGATTCTACACTATACAGAGAGGAAGATAGGATTCTACACTATACAGAGAGGAAGATAGGATTCTACACTATACAGAGAGGAAGATAGGATTCTACACTATACAGAGAGGAAGATAGGATTCTACACTATACAGAGAGGAAGATAGGATTCTACACTATACAGAGAGGAAGATAGGATTCTACACTATACAGAGAGGAAGATAGGATTCTACACTATACAGAGAGGAAGATAGGATTCTACACTATACAGAGAGGAAGATAGGATTCTACACTATACAGAGAGGAAGATAGGATTCTACACTATACAGAGAGGAAGATAGGATTCTACACTATACAGAGAGGAAGATAGGATTCTACACTATACAGAGAGGAAGATAGGATTCTACACTATACAGAGAGGAAGATAGGATTCTACACTATACAGAGAGGAAGATAGGATTCTACACTATACAGAGAGGAAGATAGGATTCTACACTATACAGAGAGGAAGATAGGATTCTACACTATACAGAGAGGAAGATAGGATTCTACACTATACAGAGAGGAAGATAGGATTCTACACTATACAGAGAGGAAGATAGGATTCTACACTATACAGAGAGGAAGATAGGATTCTACACTATACAGAGAGGAAGATAGGATTCTACACTATACAGAGAGGAAGATAGGATTCTACACTATACAGAGAGGAAGATAGGATTCTACACTATACAGAGAGGAAGATAGGATTCTACACTATACAGAGAGGAAGATAGGATTCTACACTATACAGAGAGGAAGATAGGATTCTACACTATACAGAGAGGAAGATAGGATTCTACACTATACAGAGAGGAAGATAGGATTCTACACTATACAGAGGAAGATAGGATTCTACACTATACAGAGAGGAAGATAGGATTCTACACTATACAGAGAGGAAGATAGGATTCTACACTATACAGAGAGGAAGATAGGATTCTACACTATACAGAGAGGAAGATAGGATTCTACACTATACAGAGAGGAAGATAGGATTCTACACTATACAGAGAGGAAGATAGGATTCTACACTATACAGAGAGGAAGATAGGATTCTACACTATACAGAGAGGAAGATAGGATTCTACACTATACAGAGAGGAAGATAGGATTCTACACTATACAGAGAGGAAGATAGGATTCTACACTATACAGAGAGGAAGATAGGATTCTACACTATACAGAGAGGAAGATAGGATTCTACACTATACAGAGAGGAAGATAGGATTCTACACTATACAGAGAGGAAGATAGGATTCTACACTATACAGAGAGGAAGATAGGATTCTACACTATACAGAGAGGAAAAGATAGGATTCTACACTATACAGAGAGGAAGATAGGATTCTACACTATACAGAGAGGAAGATAGGATTCTACACTATACAGAGAGGAAGATAGGATTCTACACTATACAGAGAGGAAGATAGGATTCTACACTATACAGAGAGGAAGATAGGATTCTACACTATACAGAGAGGAAGATAGGATTCTACACTATACAGAGAGGAAGATAGGATTCTACACTATACAGAGAGGAAGATAGGATTCTACACTATACAGAGAGGAAGATAGGATTCTACACTATACAGAGAGGAAGATAGGATTCTACACTATACAGAGAGGAAGATAGGATTCTACACTATACAGAGAGGAAGATAGGATTCTACACTATACAGAGAGGAAGATAGGATTCTACACTATACAGAGAGGAAGATAGGATTCTACACTATACAGAGAGGAAGATAGGATTCTACACTATACAGAGAGGAAGATAGGATTCTACACTATACAGAGAGGAAGATAGGATTCTACACTATACAGAGAGGAAGATAGGATTCTACACTATACAGAGAGGAAGATAGGATTCTACACTATACAGAGAGGAAGATAGGATTCTACACTATACAGAGAGGAAGATAGGATTCTACACTATACAGAGAGGAAGATAGGATTCTACACTATACAGAGAGGAAGATAGGATTCTACACTATACAGAGAGGAAGATAGGATTCTACACTATACAGAGAGGAAGATAGGATTCTACACTATACAGAGAGGAAGATAGGATTCTACACTATACAGAGAGGAAGATAGGATTCTACACTATACAGAGAGGAAGATAGGATTCTACACTATACAGAGAGGAAGATAGGATTCTACACTATACAGAGAGGAAGATAGGATTCTACACTATACAGAGAGGAAGATAGGATTCTACACTATACAGAGAGGAAGATAGGATTCTACACTATACAGAGAGGAAGATAGGATTCTACACTATACAGAGAGGAAGATAGGATTCTACACTATACAGAGAGGAAGATAGGATTCTACACTATACAGAGAGGAAGATAGGATTCTACACTATACAGAGAGGAAGATAGGATTCTACACTATACAGAGAGGAAGATAGGATTCTACACTATACAGAGAGGAAGATAGGATTCTACACTATACAGAGAGGAAGATAGGATTCTACACTATACAGAGAGGAAGATAGGATTCTACACTATACAGAGAGGAAGATAGGATTCTACACTATACAGAGAGGAAGATAGGATTCTACACTATACAGAGAGGAAGATAGGATTCTACACTATACAGAGAGGAAGATAGGATTCTACACTATACAGAGAGGAAGATAGGATTCTACACTATACAGAGAGGAAGATAGGATTCTACACTATACAGAGAGGAAGATAGGATTCTACACTATACAGAGAGGAAGATAGGATTCTACACTATACAGAGAGGAAGATAGGATTCTACACTATACAGAGAGGAAGATAGGATTCTACACTATACAGAGAGGAAGATAGGATTCTACACTATACAGAGAGAGGAAGATAGGATTCTACACTATACAGAGAGGAAGATAGGATTCTACACTATACAGAGAGGAAGATAGGATTCTACACTATACAGAGAGGAAGATAGATTCTACACTATACAGAGAGGAAGATAGGATTCTACACTATACAGAGAGGAAGATAGGATTCTACACTATACAGAGAGGAAGATAGGATTCTACACTATACAGAGAGGAAGATAGGATTCTACACTATACAGAGAGGAAGATAGGATTCTACACTATACAGAGAGGAAGATAGGATTCTACACTATACAGAGAGGAAGATAGGATTCTACACTATACAGAGAGGAAGATAGGATTCTACACTATACAGAGAGGAAGATAGGATTCTACACTATACAGAGAGGAAGATAGGATTCTACACTATACAGAGAGGAAGATAGGATTCTACACTATACAGAGAGGAAGATAGGATTCTACACTATACAGAGAGGAAGATAGGATTCTACACTATACAGAGAGGAAGATAGGATTCTACACTATACAGAGAGGAAGATAGGATTCTACACTATACAGAGAGGAAGATAGGATTCTACACTATACAGAGAGGAAGATAGGATTCTACACTATACAGAGAGGAAGATAGGATTCTACACTATACAGAGAGGAAGATAGGATTCTACACTATACAGAGAGGAAGATAGGATTCTACACTATACAGAGAGGAAGATAGGATTCTACACTATACAGAGAGGAAGATAGGATTCTACACTATACAGAGAGGAAGATAGGATTCTACACTATACAGAGAGGAAGATAGGATTCTACACTATACAGAGAGGAAGATAGGATTCTACACTATACAGAGAGGAAGATAGGATTCTACACTATACAGAGAGGAAGATAGGATTCTACACTATACAGAGAGGAAGATAGGATTCTACACTATACAGAGAGGAAGATAGGATTCTACACTATACAGAGAGGAAGATAGGATTCTACACTATACAGAGAGGAAGATAGGATTCTACACTATACAGAGAGGAAGATAGGATTCTACACTATACAGAGAGGAAGATAGGATTCTACACTATACAGAGAGGAAGATAGGATTCTACACTATACAGAGAGGAAGATAGGATTCTACACTATACAGAGAGGAAGATAGGATTCTACACTATACAGAGAGGAAGATAGGATTCTACACTATACAGAGAGGAAGATAGGATTCTACACTATACAGAGAGGAAGATAGGATTCTACACTATACAGAGAGGAAGATAGGATTCTACACTATACAGAGAGGAAGATAGGATTCTACACTATACAGAGAGGAAGATAGGATTCTACACTATACAGAGAGGAAGATAGGATTCTACACTATACAGAGAGGAAGATAGGATTCTACACTATACAGAGAGGAAGATAGGATTCTACACTATACAGAGAGGAAGATAGGATTCTACACTATACAGAGAGGAAGATAGGATTCTACACTATACAGAGAGGAAGATAGGATTCTACACTATACAGAGAGGAAGATAGGATTCTACACTATACAGAGAGGAAGATAGGATTCTACACTATACAGAGAGGAAGATAGGATTCTACACTATACAGAGAGGAAGATAGGATTCTACACTATACAGAGAGGAAGATAGGATTCTACACTATACAGAGAGGAAGATAGGATTCTACACTATACAGAGAGGAAGATAGGATTCTACACTATACAGAGAGGAAGATAGGATTCTACACTATACAGAGAGGAAGATAGGATTCTACACTATACAGAGAGGAAGATAGGATTCTACACTATACAGAGAGGAAGATAGGATTCTACACTATACAGAGAGGAAGATAGGATTCTACACTATACAGAGAGGAAGATAGGATTCTACACTATACAGAGAGGAAGATAGGATTCTACACTATACAGAGAGGAAGATAGGATTCTACACTATACAGAGAGGAAGATAGGATTCTACACTATACAGAGAGGAAGATAGGATTCTACACTATACAGAGAGGAAGATAGGATTCTACACTATACAGAGAGGAAGATAGGATTCTACACTATACAGAGAGGAAGATAGGATTCTACACTATACAGAGAGGAAGATAGGATTCTACACTATACAGAGAGGAAGATAGGATTCTACACTATACAGAGAGGAAGATAGGATTCTACACTATACAGAGAGGAAGATAGGATTCTACACTATACAGAGAGGAAGATAGGATTCTACACTATACAGAGAGGAAGATAGGATTCTACACTATACAGAGAGGAAGATAGGATTCTACACTATACAGAGAGGAAGATAGGATTCTACACTATACAGAGAGGAAGATAGGATTCTACACTATACAGAGAGGAAGATAGGATTCTACACTATACAGAGAGGAAGATAGGATTCTACACTATACAGAGAGGAAGATAGGATTCTACACTATACAGAGAGGAAGATAGGATTCTACACTATACAGAGAGGAAGATAGGATTCTACACTATACAGAGAGGAAGATAGGATTCTACACTATACAGAGAGGAAGATAGGATTCTACACTATACAGAGAGGAAGATAGGATTCTACACTATACAGAGAGGAAGATAGGATTCTACACTATACAGAGAGGAAGATAGGATTCTACACTATACAGAGAGGAAGATAGGATTCTACACTATACAGAGAGGAAGATAGGATTCTACACTATACAGAGAGGAAGATAGGATTCTACACTATACAGAGAGGAAGATAGGATTCTACACTATACAGAGAGGAAGATAGGATTCTACACTATACAGAGAGGAAGATAGGATTCTACACTATACAGAGAGGAAGATAGGATTCTACACTATACAGAGAGGAAGATAGGATTCTACACTATACAGAGAGGAAGATAGGATTCTACACTATACAGAGAGGAAGATAGGATTCTACACTATACAGAGAGGAAGATAGGATTCTACACTATACAGAGAGGAAGATAGGATTCTACACTATACAGAGAGGAAGATAGGATTCTACACTATACAGAGAGGAAGATAGGATTCTACACTATACAGAGAGGAAGATAGGATTCTACACTATACAGAGAGGAAGATAGGATTCTACACTATACAGAGAGGAAGATAGGATTCTACACTATACAGAGAGGAAGATAGGATTCTACACTATACAGAGAGGAAGATAGGATTCTACACTATACAGAGAGGAAGATAGGATTCTACACTATACAGAGAGGAAGATAGGATTCTACACTATACAGAGAGGAAGATAGGATTCTACACTATACAGAGAGGAAGATAGGATTCTACACTATACAGAGAGGAAGATAGGATTCTACACTATACAGAGAGGAAGATAGGATTCTACACTATACAGAGAGGAAGATAGGATTCTACACTATACAGAGAGGAAGATAGGATTCTACACTATACAGAGAGGAAGATAGGATTCTACACTATACAGAGAGGAAGATAGGATTCTACACTATACAGAGAGGAAGATAGGATTCTACACTATACAGAGAGGAAGATAGGATTCTACACTATACAGAGAGGAAGATAGGATTCTACACTATACAGAGAGGAAGATAGGATTCTACACTATACAGAGAGGAAGATAGGATTCTACACTATACAGAGAGGAAGATAGGATTCTACACTATACAGAGAGGAAGATAGGATTCTACACTATACAGAGAGGAAGATAGGATTCTACACTATACAGAGAGGAAGATAGGATTCTACACTATACAGAGAGGAAGATAGGATTCTACACTATACAGAGAGGAAGATAGGATTCTACACTATACAGAGAGGAAGATAGGATTCTACACTATACAGAGAGGAAGATAGGATTCTACACTATACAGAGAGGAAGATAGGATTCTACACTATACAGAGAGGAAGATAGGATTCTACACTATACAGAGAGGAAGATAGGATTCTACACTATACAGAGAGGAAGATAGGATTCTACACTATACAGAGAGGAAGATAGGATTCTACACTATACAGAGAGGAAGATAGGATTCTACACTATACAGAGAGGAAGATAGGATTCTACACTATACAGAGAGGAAGATAGGATTCTACACTATACAGAGAGGAAGATAGGATTCTACACTATACAGAGAGGAAGATAGGATTCTACACTATACAGAGAGGAAGATAGGATTCTACACTATACAGAGAGGAAGATAGGATTCTACACTATACAGAGAGGAAGATAGGATTCTACACTATACAGAGAGGAAGATAGGATTCTACACTATACAGAGAGGAAGATAGGATTCTACACTATACAGAGAGGAAGATAGGATTCTACACTATACAGAGAGGAAGATAGGATTCTACACTATACAGAGAGGAAGATAGGATTCTACACTATACAGAGAGGAAGATAGGATTCTACACTATACAGAGAGGAAGATAGGATTCTACACTATACAGAGAGGAAGATAGGATTCTACACTATACAGAGAGGAAGATAGGATTCTACACTATACAGAGAGGAAGATAGGATTCTACACTATACAGAGAGGAAGATAGGATTCTACACTATACAGAGAGGAAGATAGGATTCTACACTATACAGAGAGGAAGATAGGATTCTACACTATACAGAGAGGAAGATAGGATTCTACACTATACAGAGAGGAAGATAGGATTCTACACTATACAGAGAGGAAGATAGGATTCTACACTATACAGAGAGGAAGATAGGATTCTACACTATACAGAGAGGAAGATAGGATTCTACACTATACAGAGAGGAAGATAGGATTCTACACTATACAGAGAGGAAGATAGGATTCTACACTATACAGAGAGGAAGATAGGATTCTACACTATACAGAGAGGAAGATAGGATTCTACACTATACAGAGAGGAAGATAGGATTCTACACTATACAGAGAGGAAGATAGGATTCTACACTATACAGAGAGGAAGATAGGATTCTACACTATACAGAGAGGAAGATAGGATTCTACACTATACAGAGAGGAAGATAGGATTCTACACTATACAGAGAGGAAGATAGGATTCTACACTATACAGAGAGGAAGATAGGATTCTACACTATACAGAGAGGAAGATAGGATTCTACACTATACAGAGAGGAAGATAGGATTCTACACTATACAGAGAGGAAGATAGGATTCTACACTATACAGAGAGGAAGATAGGATTCTACACTATACAGAGAGGAAGATAGGATTCTACACTATACAGAGAGGAAGATAGGATTCTACACTATACAGAGAGGAAGATAGGATTCTACACTATACAGAGAGGAAGATAGGATTCTACACTATACAGAGAGGAAGATAGGATTCTACACTATACAGAGAGGAAGATAGGATTCTACACTATACAGAGAGGAAGATAGGATTCTACACTATACAGAGAGGAAGATAGGATTCTACACTATACAGAGAGGAAGATAGGATTCTACACTATACAGAGAGGAAGATAGGATTCTACACTATACAGAGAGGAAGATAGGATTCTACACTATACAGAGAGGAAGATAGGATTCTACACTATACAGAGAGGAAGATAGGATTCTACACTATACAGAGAGGAAGATAGGATTCTACACTATACAGAGAGGAAGATAGGATTCTACACTATACAGAGAGGAAGATAGGATTCTACACTATACAGAGAGGAAGATAGGATTCTACACTATACAGAGAGGAAGATAGGATTCTACACTATACAGAGAGGAAGATAGGATTCTACACTATACAGAGAGGAAGATAGGATTCTACACTATACAGAGAGGAAGATAGGATTCTACACTATACAGAGAGGAAGATAGGATTCTACACTATACAGAGAGGAAGATAGGATTCTACACTATACAGAGAGGAAGATAGGATTCTACACTATACAGAGAGGAAGATAGGATTCTACACTATACAGAGAGGAAGATAGGATTCTACACTATACAGAGAGGAAGATAGGATTCTACACTATACAGAGAGGAAGATAGGATTCTACACTATACAGAGAGGAAGATAGGATTCTACACTATACAGAGAGGAAGATAGGATTCTACACTATACAGAGAGGAAGATAGGATTCTACACTATACAGAGAGGAAGATAGGATTCTACACTATACAGAGAGGAAGATAGGATTCTACACTATACAGAGAGGAAGATAGGATTCTACACTATACAGAGAGGAAGATAGGATTCTACACTATACAGAGAGGAAGATAGGATTCTACACTATACAGAGAGGAAGATAGGATTCTACACTATACAGAGAGGAAGATAGGATTCTACACTATACAGAGAGGAAGATAGGATTCTACACTATACAGAGAGGAAGATAGGATTCTACACTATACAGAGAGGAAGATAGGATTCTACACTATACAGAGAGGAAGATAGGATTCTACACTATACAGAGAGGAAGATAGGATTCTACACTATACAGAGAGGAAGATAGGATTCTACACTATACAGAGAGGAAGATAGGATTCTACACTATACAGAGAGGAAGATAGGATTCTACACTATACAGAGAGGAAGATAGGATTCTACACTATACAGAGAGGAAGATAGGATTCTACACTATACAGAGAGGAAGATAGGATTCTACACTATACAGAGAGAGGAAGATAGGATTCTACACTATACAGAGAGGAAGATAGGATTCTACACTATACAGAGAGGAAGATAGGATTCTACACTATACAGAGAGGAAGATAGGATTCTACACTATACAGAGAGGAAGATAGGATTCTACACTATACAGAGAGGAAGATAGGATTCTACACTATACAGAGAGGAAGATAGGATTCTACACTATACAGAGAGGAAGATAGGATTCTACACTATACAGAGAGGAAGATAGGATTCTACACTATACAGAGAGGAAGATAGGATTCTACACTATACAGAGAGGAAGATAGGATTCTACACTATACAGAGAGGAAGATAGGATTCTACACTATACAGAGAGGAAGATAGGATTCTACACTATACAGAGAGGAAGATAGGATTCTACACTATACAGAGAGGAAGATAGGATTCTACACTATACAGAGAGGAAGATAGGATTCTACACTATACAGAGAGGAAGATAGGATTCTACACTATACAGAGAGGAAGATAGGATTCTACACTATACAGAGAGGAAGATAGGATTCTACACTATACAGAGAGGAAGATAGGATTCTACACTATACAGAGAGGAAGATAGGATTCTACACTATACAGAGAGGAAGATAGGATTCTACACTATACAGAGAGGAAGATAGGATTCTACACTATACAGAGAGGAAGATAGGATTCTACACTATACAGAGAGGAAGATAGGATTCTACACTATACAGAGAGGAAGATAGGATTCTACACTATACAGAGAGGAAGATAGGATTCTACACTATACAGAGAGGAAGATAGGATTCTACACTATACAGAGAGGAAGATAGGATTCTACACTATACAGAGAGGAAGATAGGATTCTACACTATACAGAGAGGAAGATAGGATTCTACACTATACAGAGAGGAAGATAGGATTCTACACTATACAGAGAGGAAGATAGGATTCTACACTATACAGAGAGGAAGATAGGATTCTACACTATACAGAGAGGAAGATAGGATTCTACACTATACAGAGAGGAAGATAGGATTCTACACTATACAGAGAGGAAGATAGGATTCTACACTATACAGAGAGGAAGATAGGATTCTACACTATACAGAGAGGAAGATAGGATTCTACACTATACAGAGAGGAAGATAGGATTCTACACTATACAGAGAGGAAGATAGGATTCTACACTATACAGAGAGGAAGATAGGATTCTACACTATACAGAGAGGAAGATAGGATTCTACACTATACAGAGAGGAAGATAGGATTCTACACTATACAGAGAGGAAGATAGGATTCTACACTATACAGAGAGGAAGATAGGATTCTACACTATACAGAGAGGAAGATAGGATTCTACACTATACAGAGAGGAAGATAGGATTCTACACTATACAGAGAGGAAGATAGGATTCTACACTATACAGAGAGGAAGATAGGATTCTACACTATACAGAGAGGAAGATAGGATTCTACACTATACAGAGAGGAAGATAGGATTCTACACTATACAGAGAGGAAGATAGGATTCTACACTATACAGAGAGGAAGATAGGATTCTACACTATACAGAGAGGAAGATAGGATTCTACACTATACAGAGAGGAAGATAGGATTCTACACTATACAGAGAGGAAGATAGGATTCTACACTATACAGAGAGGAAGATAGGATTCTACACTATACAGAGAGGAAGATAGGATTCTACACTATACAGAGAGGAAGATAGGATTCTACACTATACAGAGAGGAAGATAGGATTCTACACTATACAGAGAGGAAGATAGGATTCTACACTATACAGAGAGGAAGATAGGATTCTACACTATACAGAGAGGAAGATAGGATTCTACACTATACAGAGAGGAAGATAGGATTCTACACTATACAGAGAGGAAGATAGGATTCTACACTATACAGAGAGGAAGATAGGATTCTACACTATACAGAGAGGAAGATAGGATTCTACACTATACAGAGAGGAAGATAGGATTCTACACTATACAGAGAGGAAGATAGGATTCTACACTATACAGAGAGGAAGATAGGATTCTACACTATACAGAGAGGAAGATAGGATTCTACACTATACAGAGAGGAAGATAGGATTCTACACTATACAGAGAGGAAGATAGGATTCTACACTATACAGAGAGGAAGATAGGATTCTACACTATACAGAGAGGAAGATAGGATTCTACACTATACAGAGAGGAAGATAGGATTCTACACTATACAGAGAGGAAGATAGGATTCTACACTATACAGAGAGGAAGATAGGATTCTACACTATACAGAGAGGAAGATAGGATTCTACACTATACAGAGAGGAAGATAGGATTCTACACTATACAGAGAGGAAGATAGGATTCTACACTATACAGAGAGGAAGATAGGATTCTACACTATACAGAGAGGAAGATAGGATTCTACACTATACAGAGAGGAAGATAGGATTCTACACTATACAGAGAGGAAGATAGGATTCTACACTATACAGAGAGGAAGATAGGATTCTACACTATACAGAGAGGAAGATAGGATTCTACACTATACAGAGAGGAAGATAGGATTCTACACTATACAGAGAGGAAGATAGGATTCTACACTATACAGAGAGGAAGATAGGATTCTACACTATACAGAGAGGAAGATAGGATTCTACACTATACAGAGAGGAAGATAGGATTCTACACTATACAGAGAGGAAGATAGGATTCTACACTATACAGAGAGGAAGATAGGATTCTACACTATACAGAGAGGAAGATAGGATTCTACACTATACAGAGAGGAAGATAGGATTCTACACTATACAGAGAGGAAGATAGGATTCTACACTATACAGAGAGGAAGATAGGATTCTACACTATACAGAGAGGAAGATAGGATTCTACACTATACAGAGAGGAAGATAGGATTCTACACTATACAGAGAGGAAGATAGGATTCTACACTATACAGAGAGGAAGATAGGATTCTACACTATACAGAGAGGAAGATAGGATTCTACACTATACAGAGAGGAAGATAGGATTCTACACTATACAGAGAGGAAGATAGGATTCTACACTATACAGAGAGGAAGATAGGATTCTACACTATACAGAGAGGAAGATAGGATTCTACACTATACAGAGAGGAAGATAGGATTCTACACTATACAGAGAGGAAGATAGGATTCTACACTATACAGAGAGGAAGATAGGATTCTACACTATACAGAGAGGAAGATAGGATTCTACACTATACAGAGAGGAAGATAGGATTCTACACTATACAGAGAGGAAGATAGGATTCTACACTATACAGAGAGGAAGATAGGATTCTACACTATACAGAGAGGAAGATAGGATTCTACACTATACAGAGAGGAAGATAGGATTCTACACTATACAGAGAGGAAGATAGGATTCTACACTATACAGAGAGGAAGATAGGATTCTACACTATACAGAGAGGAAGATAGGATTCTACACTATACAGAGAGGAAGATAGGATTCTACACTATACAGAGAGGAAGATAGGATTCTACACTATACAGAGAGGAAGATAGGATTCTACACTATACAGAGAGGAAGATAGGATTCTACACTATACAGAGAGGAAGATAGGATTCTACACTATACAGAGAGGAAGATAGGATTCTACACTATACAGAGAGGAAGATAGGATTCTACACTATACAGAGAGGAAGATAGGATTCTACACTATACAGAGAGGAAGATAGGATTCTACACTATACAGAGAGGAAGATAGGATTCTACACTATACAGAGAGGAAGATAGGATTCTACACTATACAGAGAGGAAGATAGGATTCTACACTATACAGAGAGGAAGATAGGATTCTACACTATACAGAGAGGAAGATAGGATTCTACACTATACAGAGAGGAAGATAGGATTCTACACTATACAGAGAGGAAGATAGGATTCTACACTATACAGAGAGGAAGATAGGATTCTACACTATACAGAGAGGAAGATAGGATTCTACACTATACAGAGAGGAAGATAGGATTCTACACTATACAGAGAGGAAGATAGGATTCTACACTATACAGAGAGGAAGATAGGATTCTACACTATACAGAGAGGAAGATAGGATTCTACACTATACAGAGAGGAAGATAGGATTCTACACTATACAGAGAGGAAGATAGGATTCTACACTATACAGAGAGGAAGATAGGATTCTACACTATACAGAGAGGAAGATAGGATTCTACACTATACA
Organism: Hyla sarda; assembly: GCF_029499605.1. Taxonomy (NCBI): domain Eukaryota; kingdom Metazoa; phylum Chordata; class Amphibia; order Anura; family Hylidae; genus Hyla; species Hyla sarda. Next base: position 27,580 of record NW_026609454.1, read on the forward strand.
GAGAGGAAGATAGGATTCTACACTATACAGAGAGGAAGATAGGATTCTACACTATACAGAGAGGAAGATAGGATTCTACACTATACAGAGAGGAAGATAGGATTCTACACTATACAGAGAGGAAGATAGGATTCTACACTATACAGAGAGGAAGATAGGATTCTACACTATACAGAGAGGAAGATAGGATTCTACACTATACAGAGAGGAAGATAGGATTCTACACTATACAGAGAGGAAGATAGGATTCTACACTATACAGAGAGGAAGATAGGATTCTACACTATACAGAGAGGAAGATAGGATTCTACACTATACAGAGAGGAAGATAGGATTCTACACTATACAGAGAGGAAGATAGGATTCTACACTATACAGAGAGGAAGATAGGATTCTACACTATACAGAGAGGAAGATAGGATTCTACACTATACAGAGAGGAAGATAGGATTCTACACTATACAGAGAGGAAGATAGGATTCTACACTATACAGAGAGGAAGATAGGATTCTACACTATACAGAGAGGAAGATAGGATTCTACACTATACAGAGAGGAAGATAGGATTCTACACTATACAGAGAGGAAGATAGGATTCTACACTATACAGAGAGGAAGATAGGATTCTACACTATACAGAGAGGAAGATAGGATTCTACACTATACAGAGAGGAAGATAGGATTCTACACTATACAGAGAGGAAGATAGGATTCTACACTATACAGAGAGGAAGATAGGATTCTACACTATACAGAGAGGAAGATAGGATTCTACACTATACAGAGAGGAAGATAGGATTCTACACTATACAGAGAGGAAGATAGGATTCTACACTATACAGAGAGGAAGATAGGATTCTACACTATACAGAGAGGAAGATAGGATTCTACACTATACAGAGAGGAAGATAGGATTCTACACTATACAGAGAGGAAGATAGGATTCTACACTATACAGAGAGGAAGATAGGATTCTACACTATACAGAGAGGAAGATAGGATTCTACACTATACAGAGAGGAAGATAGGATTCTACACTATACAGAGAGGAAGATAGGATTCTACACTATACAGAGAGGAAGATAGGATTCTACACTATACAGAGAGGAAGATAGGATTCTACACTATACAGAGAGGAAGATAGGATTCTACACTATACAGAGAGGAAGATAGGATTCTACACTATACAGAGAGGAAGATAGGATTCTACACTATACAGAGAGGAAGATAGGATTCTACACTATACAGAGAGGAAGATAGGATTCTACACTATACAGAGAGGAAGATAGGATTCTACACTATACAGAGAGGAAGATAGGATTCTACACTATACAGAGAGGAAGATAGGATTCTACACTATACAGAGAGGAAGATAGGATTCTACACTATACAGAGAGGAAGATAGGATTCTACACTATACAGAGAGGAAGATAGGATTCTACACTATACAGAGAGGAAGATAGGATTCTACACTATACAGAGAGGAAGATAGGATTCTACACTATACAGAGAGGAAGATAGGATTCTACACTATACAGAGAGGAAGATAGGATTCTACACTATACAGAGAGGAAGATAGGATTCTACACTATACAGAGAGGAAGATAGGATTCTACACTATACAGAGAGGAAGATAGGATTCTACACTATACAGAGAGGAAGATAGGATTCTACACTATACAGAGAGGAAGATAGGATTCTACACTATACAGAGAGGAAGATAGGATTCTACACTATACAGAGAGGAAGATAGGATTCTACACTATACAGAGAGGAAGATAGGATTCTACACTATACAGAGAGGAAGATAGGATTCTACACTATACAGAGAGGAAGATAGGATTCTACACTATACAGAGAGGAAGATAGGATTCTACACTATACAGAGAGGAAGATAGGATTCTACACTATACAGAGAGGAAGATAGGATTCTACACTATACAGAGAGGAAGATAGGATTCTACACTATACAGAGAGGAAGATAGGATTCTACACTATACAGAGAGGAAGATAGGATTCTACACTATACAGAGAGGAAGATAGGATTCTACACTATACAGAGAGGAAGATAGGATTCTACACTATACAGAGAGGAAGATAGGATTCTACACTATACAGAGAGGAAGATAGGATTCTACACTATACAGAGAGGAAGATAGGATTCTACACTATACAGAGAGGAAGATAGGATTCTACACTATACAGAGAGGAAGATAGGATTCTACACTATACAGAGAGGAAGATAGGATTCTACACTATACAGAGAGGAAGATAGGATTCTACACTATACAGAGAGGAAGATAGGATTCTACACTATACAGAGAGGAAGATAGGATTCTACACTATACAGAGAGGAAGATAGGATTCTACACTATACAGAGAGGAAGATAGGATTCTACACTATACAGAGAGGAAGATAGGATTCTACACTATACAGAGAGGAAGATAGGATTCTACACTATACAGAGAGGAAGATAGGATTCTACACTATACAGAGAGGAAGATAGGATTCTACACTATACAGAGAGGAAGATAGGATTCTACACTATACAGAGAGGAAGATAGGATTCTACACTATACAGAGAGGAAGATAGGATTCTACACTATACAGAGAGGAAGATAGGATTCTACACTATACAGAGAGGAAGATAGGATTCTACACTATACAGAGAGGAAGATAGGATTCTACACTATACAGAGAGGAAGATAGGATTCTACACTATACAGAGAGGAAGATAGGATTCTACACTATACAGAGAGGAAGATAGGATTCTACACTATACAGAGAGGAAGATAGGATTCTACACTATACAGAGAGGAAGATAGGATTCTACACTATACAGAGAGGAAGATAGGATTCTACACTATACAGAGAGGAAGATAGGATTCTACACTATACAGAGAGGAAGATAGGATTCTACACTATACAGAGAGGAAGATAGGATTCTACACTATACAGAGAGGAAGATAGGATTCTACACTATACAGAGAGGAAGATAGGATTCTACACTATACAGAGAGGAAGATAGGATTCTACACTATACAGAGAGGAAGATAGGATTCTACACTATACAGAGAGGAAGATAGGATTCTACACTATACAGAGAGGAAGATAGGATTCTACACTATACAGAGAGGAAGATAGGATTCTACACTATACAGAGAGGAAGATAGGATTCTACACTATACAGAGAGGAAGATAGGATTCTACACTATACAGAGAGGAAGATAGGATTCTACACTATACAGAGAGGAAGATAGGATTCTACACTATACAGAGAGGAAGATAGGATTCTACACTATACAGAGAGGAAGATAGGATTCTACACTATACAGAGAGGAAGATAGGATTCTACACTATACAGAGAGGAAGATAGGATTCTACACTATACAGAGAGGAAGATAGGATTCTACACTATACAGAGAGGAAGATAGGATTCTACACTATACAGAGAGGAAGATAGGATTCTACACTATACAGAGAGGAAGATAGGATTCTACACTATACAGAGAGGAAGATAGGATTCTACACTATACAGAGAGGAAGATAGGATTCTACACTATACAGAGAGGAAGATAGGATTCTACACTATACAGAGAGGAAGATAGGATTCTACACTATACAGAGAGGAAGATAGGATTCTACACTATACAGAGAGGAAGATAGGATTCTACACTATACAGAGAGGAAGATAGGATTCTACACTATACAGAGAGGAAGATAGGATTCTACACTATACAGAGAGGAAGATAGGATTCTACACTATACAGAGAGGAAGATAGGATTCTACACTATACAGAGAGGAAGATAGGATTCTACACTATACAGAGAGGAAGATAGGATTCTACACTATACAGAGAGGAAGATAGGATTCTACACTATACAGAGAGGAAGATAGGATTCTACACTATACAGAGAGGAAGATAGGATTCTACACTATACAGAGAGGAAGATAGGATTCTACACTATACAGAGAGGAAGATAGGATTCTACACTATACAGAGAGGAAGA
>NW_026609455.1:0-31579 GCF_029499605.1 Hyla sarda
GAGATAAGATGTCTAGGGGCGGAGTACCCCTTTAAAAATGAAAGCAACCACATAAATGTGAACAGAGTCTTAAATCACTCTTTTTCATGGGAGAATAACTTAGTTAATCAAACTAACTAAAGACAGGGAATTCTCAAGAAGACACATTTAGGTTTTATTTACACTTATATCATCATGACCATTTTTACAGAATTCAAGAAAAATAAGATGTTTGTTTTACCTCCAGATCCTTGAACTTAAACATCTACAGTGGGGATCAAAAGTTTGGGCACCCCAGGTAAAAATTTGTATTAATGTGCATAAAGAAGCCAAGGAAAGATGGAAAATTCTCCAAAAGGCATCAAATTACAGATTAGATATTCTTATAATATGTCAACAAAAGTTAGATTTTATTTCCATCATTTATACTTTCAAAATAACAGAAAACAAAAAAATGGTGTCTGCAAATGTTTGGGCACCCTGCAGAATTTATAGTATGCACTGCCCACTTTGCAAAGCTGTGACCTGCCAGTGTCATGGATTGTTCTCAATCATCATCTGGGAAGACCAGGTGATGTCAATCTCAAAGATTTTAAATGCTCAGACTCATCTGACCTTACCCCAACAATTAGCACTATGGGTTCTTCTAAGCAGTTGTCTAGAAATCTGAAATTGAAAATAGTTGACACTCACAAAGCTGGAGAAGCCTATAAGAAGATAGCAAAATATTTTCAGATTTCAATATCCTCTGTTCGGAATGTAATTAAGAAATGGCAGTCATCAGCAACAGTGGAAGTTAAAATCAAGATCTGGAAGACCAAGAAAAATATCAGACAGAACAGCTCGCAGGATTGTGAGAAAAACTATTCAAAACCCACGTTTGACTGTACAATCCCTCCAGAAAGATCTGGCAGACACTGGAGTTGTGGTACACTATTCCACTATAAAGAGATACTTGTACAAGTGTCACTCCTGACAACCCATGTGATTGTCCTTTCTATTGCAGAGATGGAGCGGCTTTCTCCTGCGCATGCATCTCTGCACTACACTCCGGACAGCCAGTGATGTGAATAGAATTCACATCACTTATTCACATTTCCCGCAGAAAGCTGTGATTGTCAAGATGGTTCCAGCCAAACACAGCTCTCAGTGGGAAATATGAATAAAAGGGATATATACCGCATATACTCATACTACAGTGGGAGCAGAGAAGAGCGGCCGGCAGCATCTATAAATTGTACAGGACGATCGCAGCGAGCATCAAAAGTGACACCCACTGTGATCTGTCTATTAGCACAGGTATTATAGCTCCCATCATAGATTAGTCTGTTCCATGCTGGGAATAGTAGTACTACCTAAAAAATTTAAGAAATAGAGAAAAAAAAAGTGAAACACATATACACACACTTTATTAAACACAGTATTAAAATAGATTACTAATAAAAAAAAAAAAAGAAAGTATAAAAAATATAATATTTTTACATTTAAATGGCCCGTCTACATTTTTATTATTGTCTGATACATGTTTAGGTCCCTTCCCACCCACATAAATTGATCCCTGTTTAAAAATTAACATTAACATGTTTTTTTTGTCTTTCAATTTTCGGGAGCTGGCAGGAACTAGACAAGCTGTAGGTCTCCCAAAAAAAATCAAAAAATTAATGACTAAAGAGGGAACCTTAAAATGTATTCTTTATTCAAACAGGTAAAATATACTATAAATATCAAAAAACCACCATAAGACCACAAAATTATACAAGTGCAATTGTCCCAGACATAAGGTTGTCATACTATAGCGCATAGAAAAACCCCTATCTCTTCATTGCTGTTATGCATGTAGGATAATAACAGTATTTAAACTGCAATTTTAAGATTAAGATGAGGGCTGGTCACCACGTATTTATGATATTTGTTACATGAGAGATATTCCCTCACTTGATCCAATATATATTTATACTGCATAGTCAACTATTTGCATGTCATAGAAAAAACGGCATCCATGGATCTATTGTATCACAGATGAATGTCAGATACACACTATGCATTTCTGTTGCATTAATTGTCTCATATGTATGTATGTATTTAATGTAATTGTGAAGGACAATGTCATTGGAATTATACAGAATGAGCTGGTTTTAAATGACAAATCACTGCAAAACTCTTCTGTAATTCCAATGTCTCTGAATATGAAGGAAGACATGGATGGGAGCTATTATTGTCAGTAGGATGGATAGGACTTTTTCGTTGCTGTAAACTGTAGAAGGGAATATGTAACCATGGATGTGGGATGTGGGATTACCTTTTTATTTATGTGAAATTAATCTTTTCATTTTTATGTAGGGGATGATGGGAGTTGTAATTCTTGAATTCCATTTGTCCCCGCTTGCAATCACAGTAGTTGCAGCGGGGACCGGCAGGGAGGCCATATGAATGGAAGAAAGAAAGTTTTGAAATATACAGTAGCTGCTCTAATTGGAGTAAATTAAGGCTAATTGAATAATCAGACCATGGCCAATCGAATCACTGTAAATTCTCTCATCTCTAATATATATATATATATATATATATATATATATATATATATATATAGTTAATCCCACATCCCACATCCATGGTTACACACTCCCTCCTACAGCTTACAGCAACGAAAAAGTCCTTTCCATCCTACTGAAATTATAGCTCCCATCCATGTCTTCCTGCTCATGCAGAGACATTGGAATTACAAGAAGAGTTTTGCATGAATAAAATTTTTCATTTTCACAGGCCACTGTTCCAAAAATCTGTCAGATGCCTGTGGGCGTAAATGCTCACTGTACCCCTTATTACATTACGTTAGGGGTGTAGTTTCCAAAGTAGGGTCACATCTGGGGGGGGTGTTCTGACGCAGAAGAAATGAGGGGCTTTTTCCCTATTTTCCCTTGTGAAAATGAGAAATTTAGGGTTACACCAGCATTTTAGGGAAATATTTTTTTTTATTTTCCCATCCAACTTTAACGGAAATTTGTCAAACACCTGTGGGGTGTTAAGGCTCACTATACCCCTTGTTATGTTTGGTGAGGGGTGTAGTTTCCAAAATGGGGTCACATGTTGGTATTTATTTTTTTGTGTTTATGTCAGAACTGCTCTAATATCAGCAACCCCTGTGCAAATTACCAATTTAGGCCTCAAATGTACATAGTGCACTCTCACTCCTGAGCCTTGTTGTGTGCCAGCAGAGCATTTTATGCCCATATGATGAGTATTATTGTACTCAGGAGAAATTGCATTACAAATTTTGGTAGACTGCTGAGGAAGGCTCCCACGCCAAAAGGCGTCCTTGTACTACACTATGGCATAATAACTCTTCACTGTGCATTACTGGTGGGTGCTGGGTATCATCTTTCTTCTACCTGTGGCTTTACCCTACCTCGTGCACCACCGCAGATTTTCCGGAAGTGTCAACATATTCTTATATTGAATTAACAAAGCTTATCTCCAGTCAAGCAGCATGAATACATATTGCATTATGATCACATACATAGCTGTGGATTAGTGAATACACTATGGATTCATTTCACATAGCTGTCTAGTGTGCCACACTGTTTATGCATTGTTGTATGTATAGTAACCAGAATTTCCCAGTGTATCAATTGGTGGGTAAGAACATTGTTAAAAAAAGTTATTTTAAATTGGAGTGTGAAAAGGGATATTATTGTTTGTCCTCAAAGAATTGGTGACTTGTGACCTTTGTTGGTATAGGAACGTGTGCTTTACTTTGTAGAGGGCCACTGAAAAAATGAATTGGTTTCCATCAAAGCTTTACATTGGAACGGTATATTTCTAATAGATGACTCACATGCTGTGTGTACAGAGACTATACGAAAATTCTTCAACATTTACAATAGACTCAACTCTTCCCCAAAGGACCATATTAGCATACAGAATCCACTAGAGTTATTTAGATGGCAAGATTAGAGAGGCATGATTTGTTTATCTTACCAGTAAAAGTATCAAAACCTAAAAAAACAGACAGAGGCTCTAAATGTATGTGAACAGAGTTTTGCTTACAGAATGTAATATGGAAAGCACAAGATCAACACACAGAATTATTTGTCACTCTGAATGCAAACGTTTCATAATAATTTACAGTAGTAAATACTGAACAAACATCTTTACACTGGCATCAAGTTAGTAAGAAAACCAGAATCTTTAGTTGAATGGCATTGGAACTTACTGGCGTGTTTTATTTATTGGAGCAGTCTGATTGTCTTTGGCTAAATGCAAACAACTCATAAAGTGTAGTATTTTCTACAGACAAATGCTTGACTACAGTACAAGGTGAAAATCCATGAAAAATACTAGTACGCAAGAACTGTAACTCTGCACTTAAGAGTTCATACAGAATATTGACAAGTGGTTTTAGCCTTGTATCTATGAACAAAGCATATAAGAAAACTAACAGCACCATAATTTAAAATATGTGCAAGCATCTACAAAATGACTTATTTGTGCATATTTATTTATTATTATTTGTTAATTAAAACAAAATGGAAACAAAATATTCAAAACATCTTGAACTATTCAGTGTGGTGTATCAGCTCCATGGGCAGATATACACATGCTTACATGTCTTGGCATGCTATCAGTGAGGTTATTAATCATTTTCTGAGGAATGTTCTGTCACACTGAATGCACTTAGGCATAAAAAATCATTACGGTCCACTGCAATTGCCAACCAATGATGTTCTGGTCATGATAGCACATTTAGGCCACATAGGCTGCTCAGAGTAACATGAGCAACATTTGGCCTTGTATTGTGATGTTGAGATATAATGTCTAGGACACTTCTGAAAAATGGCCATACCACTGGTTTCACAATTAAATCAATATAACACTGGGCTGTAATATTATACCTGTAGTGTATACCTGAAGTGAATACTGGGGTGGTCTGGCTGCTGTACATTTTGCCAAGTCACGCCATTATCCCAATACTAGGAGTTGTGTGACATTCCTTGTGAAGGCCTCTTCGCGGAGTTGTCTGTGTGGTCTCCAGACCAATTTCATTCTATCTTTGAATTTGAGACACAAGCAGAGGACTCATCTCTAAAGAGGATAGACCAAGCATGAGGTCAATGGAACACTTGTAGCTGGATGTCTTGCTTGTAGCGCAATGTTGTGAAAGCGCCCCTCTGATGATTTTTGTAGACAATGTTTAACTCCCTAGGCTGGTGTTGCCTTTGGCTTATGTCAACTTCTACGCAGCAGCATTAAGCATCACCAACAATACAGAGGTATCCTGTAGTGGCCTTACTCATAAGGCCAACCCTTTTTGACACTGGTACATTACACAGAAAATATATTATGTGCTTCAAGTTTCAAAGTGTGCATAATACAGCATTTTCTAAAATATAGCTGGAAATGTGTCATTTCAAATGACAAAAGTACAGATACAAACTCAATGAGCAGATTTCAGAACAGTTTTAGCTGATAAAGCCAACAAGCTGTGGAGTTGGTGCTCATGCCAGTCATTTGTAAACATTTTCACTTTTTTCCATCACCGTTACAAATTAATGAGGTCACATTCCATCAGGATGTGGCATATTGAGACGGCACAAGCTTGCTTGTAACATAAAATTGACTTGAAATATTAGGCACCAAGATTGGCACAACTCAGTTTAGATAGTATTATATCACTTTTACATTATCAGTTTAGAATAGCTTGACTGGGAAATGCCCATGAGAGTTTGCATACAAAGACACTACAGAATATGTAAATAGAAAAGGAAATAGTGGTATGGCTCTCTGAATGAAACACAATGCAAAGACTGAGCTAGTCAGAATTGCACCTATACCCTTGGTGCAAGCAAGAAGGGTAAGTCAAAAACAAAATACCTGATACCTGATGAAAACGGATTAGTATGTAAAAGAATGTAAATGTAATTAGCGAAGAGGAGCAGTAAATAAGTCATGCCTCCCAAATTTATACATATTCCTCATGTTATACAGTAAATACATATTAGAAACTGGGTTTAAAATCAATGCTAATGTTTACTGGCCTGCTTGTCGTAGAGATAATTTCAGATTAATTTTTTTTCCCATGCCTATGTATTTCCTATATGGTTCGTATTTCTGACCCTAATTTTAATATGCACGAAGTTCAGCACTTATGTACAACATATAGTGACCCCCGACCAACGATGGCCCCGACATACGATAATTTCAACATCGCATGTTGAAGGCAGCATCAAGATACGATGCTTTTGTATGTCAGGGCCAACGCATAAACGGCTATCCAGCTGCGCAGACTGCTTCATCTGCCGCCGGATAGTCGTTTACGGTGCCCCGTGTGCTCCGGTGATGATCACTCACCTGTCCTCGGGGCTCCAGAGGTCCTCTTCGTGATTCCCTGCACTCTCCTTCATCGTCATCACGTCCCGTCCCGTCATCCAATAGGAGCGGCGTGCGTAGTGACGTCCGGAGCGGCGGGGAGACCCCGTATACACAGGGACAGCGATGGAGGGCGACATCCTATTCTTTCCATTGCACGGATCCCTCAACATACGATGGTTTCAACAAACAATGGTTCATTTGGAACGGATTACCATCGTATGTTGAGGGACCACTGTACTGTATAACCGGAAGGATTAAGTACACCTTTTAATCCTGTGAGTTATTAATATTAAACATAACATTTATTCCAGTCTTAATAAATCAACAAACTATGAGGTAAAATAATGTGTGAATTAAAAACATGTGGCCTAATACAAAGTATATTCACAGATATACAGTATACTAGCTCACTAAATTATAATGCTAAAACAATAACTCAAAAGCTAGCCATCTACAGAATCAACATGCTTGTCAAGTATGTTATCAATATGTTAATAACTAACAATATTAGTGTGTATAATACACCGTTCATATGTATTGCCCTGGAATATAGACCCTTATTAAACAGTCCATTAAATTATTTAGTTTTATTTGTAGAGACACTATATTTTGTGTTTAGGCAGCACCAATTTTATGGTAGCCAACCAGCATTAACCTCTCTAATTTTGCCAATTATTGGAGGGCTTCCTAAAAACCAGTCAAAGGCTGTCTGGACATGATGGAAAAAGTAGTTTTGCAATTGCTGGAGGCACAATGGTTGGGAAACACTAAACTAGAACAATGCTGCAAACAAAAAAGTAACAGACATAAATGTAAATTACACAATGGCATCATTTTTAGTGGCTAGCATAACATGCCTGCAGTCCATGTGAGGCATAAGACAGCCTTGCCTTATTCCCCTTGATGATGCCACATATGTGGTAAAACACATAGGGGAAGGAAAGTATTTTGTGTTTATTTTTCAAACTGCATCTATAATAATGTGGACAACTTCATAGTTTAGCTATTATTTAGTTTAGTGGACTGCAGCCATGTTAAGCTACTATAATAAAGCCACTTTCAGTCATATTGTTGTGTGACATACATGCATGGGATCCTCATACATAAAATGAATCATTTTTAAGCATGCCACAATGTTCAAGGAGTCTAAGGAGTCTGGTCTGCAGTCTTTATTTACTTAGAGGTCTGGTCTGTGGTTAACCACTTAAGGACTCAGGGCATACAGGTATAATGGGGTGTAAATCATTCTCACGAGCAGGGAACGCTTCAAACCCTGTGGGTCCTGACTGCTATCATCAGCCAGGACCTAGGGTTAATGCCTGGCACCGCCGATCGGGCTGATGCCCGGCATTAACCCTTTAGACTCTACAATGAAAGTTGATTGCGGCATCTAAATTGAAAGTGAAAGTATCCCGGCAGCTCAGCGGAGCTAATCGGGACTATTGCGACAAAATCATATGATTGGTGCTCTATTGCTCCAAGCCTGCCATGCAGGCTGGAGCAGCAGAGCACCAATAAGACTGAGCAATGCTATGCTATGTGTATGCAATCAAAAGATTGCATGGTATAGAACCCTATGGGGGCTAAAAAAAATTTTTTATAAAAAGTGTAAAAAAATAAGTTACTAAATGTGAATGAGCCCTCCCCTTATAAAAGTTTGAATCATCCCCTTTGCCTATTTATAAAATAAAATAATGTAATAAAAAAATGTAAATAATATGTGGTACCCCCACGTGTGTAAGTGTCCGAACTATTAAAATATAAGGTTAGCTAAATTGCACGGTCGATGGCATACACGTAAAAAAGTTGTCCAAAATTATGCATTTTTGGTCACTTCATATACCATAAAAAAATTAATAAAAAGCTATCAAAAAGTCCCATCAAAACAAAAAAATAATAACGATCAAAAAACTACAGACCATGGCGCAAAAAATTAGTCCTCATATAGCGCTGAATGTGGAAAAATAAAAACGTTATAGGGGTCAGAAGATGACAATTTTAAACATACAAATGTTGGTGCATGTAGTTATAATTTTCTTAAGTAGTAAAATAAAATAAAACCTACATAGGGTATCCTTGTGACTGAATGGACCTACAGAACAAAGATAAGGACGATTATTTACTAAGAGTGGAGTGTAGGTTTCTTTATGGGGGTTTAATTCCCTACAATTTATTTTCCACGGTATTTACTAAGGTTTCACTACATTGTCCACTTTCCCTACACTTTGCTTTTTTTTTTTTTTTACACATGCTCTGATCTGTAGAGTTTTCCTCGGCTCAAATCCACCACATTTTATGTGGAAACCTTAGTAAATATGTTGGATTTTTATGAAAATGTCAGGAACACGCCCTCTTTTTGGAGACCACGCCCCCTTACCCCTGCAGCCACACCCCCTTTTGGGATTTTCTAAGCAAAATGGAGAGTTAGTCAGGGTTTTTTCAATTCTGGCGCAAAATCTGGCCCAGACAGAATTTCTGGTGCAATGCGACAGCATCTGGTGCACAACCCGACAAAACATGTCGGGTTTGCAATTGTAAATGAGGGCAAAGGTGTCATTTTTACCGAAAAGTACACTACGTAGAGGTTACAAAATGAACAAAATTTTTTTTATCTCACCCTACAAATATGTTTACTTTGTTTTGCCACAGATTGTTATAAAATAAGTGATGTCATTACAAAGTACAATTGGTGAAGCAAAAAACAAGCCCATATATGGGTCTGTAGGTGCAAAATTAAAAGAGTTATGATTTTTAGAAGGGGAGGAGGAAAAAATGAAAATGCTAAATTGAAAATTTGCTGGGTCCTTAAGGTCAAAATGGGCTGAGTCCTTAAGGGGTTAAAATGAAAGTTTTGGGGTGTTATTTATTTAGAGCAACTGGTCTAAGAGTCAGAATTCATTTTGCAGTCTGGCTTGTGGTGTGAATTTATTTAGGGATTTAATCTGAGGGCTGTGTTTATTTAGGGGTCTGGTTACTTGCCTGTATTAATTTCTAGATTCTGTGTTCTGAGTTAATTTTAGAGTTTGAGGTCTGAATTGTTTTTTAAATGATACTCCAAATTTCCTCCAACAAAAATGGGATAACTTGGGCGCTGAGAGAACTTCAAGACAACCATGGACGTGTAGAATTTTTTTTAATACTCAGCATGCCATGCATTTCACAGGCCAAGCCTGCTTTTTCAGGCATTAGGACCTTAATAAGTTGTTGAGTCTGGTGTGTGGTCTGTATTATTTATAGAGTTTGCTGTGGGGTCTGTAGTAATTGTGGAGTCTGGTTTGGGGTCTGTAGTAATTGTGGAGTCTGGTGTGAGGTATGTAGCAATTGTGGAGTCTAGTGTGAGGTATGTAGTAATTGTGGAGATTGGTGTGAGGTATGTAGTAATTGTGGAGTCTAGTGTGTAATCTGTATTAATTGTGGAGTCTGGTGTGAGGTCTGTAGTAATTGTGGAATCTAATGCGAGGTCTGAAGTAATTTTGGAGTCTGGTGTGTGGTCTATAGTAATTGTGGAGTCTAATGTGTGGTCTGTAGTAACTGTGGAGTCTAGTGTGTGGTCTGTATTTATTGTGGAGTCTGGTGTGGGGTCTGTATTAATTGTGGATTCTGGTGTGAGGTCTCTATTATTTGTGGAGTCTGGTGTGAGGTCTGTAGTAATTGTGGAGTCTAATGCGAGGTCTGAAGTAATTGTGGAGTCTGGTTTGGGGTCTGTAGTAATTGTGGATCTAGTGTGTGGTCTGAAGTAATTGTAGTGGTCTGTAGTAATTGTGGAGTCTGGTTTGGGGTATGTAGTATTTGTGGAGTTTAGTGTGAGGTATGTAGTAATTGTGGAGTCTAGTGTGTGGTCTGTATTAATTGTGGAGTCTAATATGAGGTCTGAAGTAATTGTGGAGTCTGGTGTGTGGTCTGTAGTAATTGTGGAGTCTGGTGTGAGGTCTGTAGTAATTGTGGAGTCTGGTGTTGGGTCTGTATTAATTGTGGATTCCGGTGTGAGGTCTCTATTATTTGTGGAGTTTGGTGTGAGGTCTGTAGTAATTGTGTAGTCTGGTTTGGGGTCTGTAGTAATTGTGGATCTAGTGTGTGGTCTGAAGTAATTGTAGTGGTCTGTAGTAATTGTGGAGTCTGGTTTGGGGTATGTAGTATTTGTGGAGTTTAGTGTGAGGTATGTAGTAATTGTGGAGTCTAGTGTGTGGTCTGTATTAATTGTGGAGTCTAATATGAGGTCTGAAGTAATTGTGGAGTCTGGTGTGTGGTCTGTAGTAATTGTGGAGTCTGGTGTGAGGTCTGTAGTAATTGTGGAGTCTGGTGTTGGGTCTGTATTAATTGTGGATTCCGGTGTGAGGTCTCTATTATTTGTGGAGTTTGGTGTGAGGTCTGTAGTAATTGTAGAGTCTGGTTTGGGGTCTGTAGTAATTGTGGAGTCTGATGTGGGGTCGGTATTAATTGTGGATTCTGGTTTGAGGGCTCTATTATTTGTGGAGTCTGGTGTGAGGTCTGTAGTAATTGTGAGTCTAACATGAGGTCTGAAGTAATTGTGGAGTCTAGTGTGTGGTCTGTAGTAATTGTGGAGTCTGGTTTGGGGTATGTAGTATTTGTGGAGTTTGGTGTGAGGTATGTAGTAATTGTGGAGTCTAGTGTGTGGTCCCCTGAGGAAGCCAATTGAGCAAAAACGCGTTCGGGGCAGGAGGTGAGTGGTGCTATTCAAGTGCATTAGGTCAGCCTGGGGTCATTATCTACTAGTTATATCCCATAATAGAGTCCCTCAAAGTGGATGGTAGTGATGTTCCGATATTGGTATCAGTGCCATTACTGTTTATCCAATACCAATTTCAAGGGGTACTCCAGTGCCCCAGCGTTCTGAACGGATCCTTTGAGTGGGCTGCCGTGAATACCTGACGTTTTCAATAACTTAAGGGAGGAAGAAATGGTGCCGAGCAGTAGACTGTGCTCCACCAACATTATAAATTGCCTGTCACTCAGCTTTACCAGTCTCCTAAAGGGAATCTGTCCCTTTAGGAGACTGGTAATCTGTACAATTCTGTCATCTGTTACTTCACGTCTCCTTTCCAATCTAGATGCTTCACCAGACAGAGATTCCCTTCAGAAGGCTGGGGAAGCTGGGTGACAGGCAGTACACATAAAGCTGGGGAAGCAGTGTGAGCACTGTACTGCAGGAGGTGGGATTTTACTGAGGGGCATGGGAGGGGCCCAGGAGAGAGGAGATGACTTGGGTAGGTCTTCATGCCTGTGCTGAATCCCAGAACTTCTAAGCAGGTAGGGCCTGCAGAGGCCATGCAGGGTAGGGGGAGGGGACAGGCCCAGTGATCTGTGGAGTGCCGGAGGATGGTGAAAGAGCCTCCGGGCCCTTGTACATAGTGCACTTGGTCCAGGCCCCTGACTGCAGTACTGCCTGTACTGCTCTGAGTAGAGATAAAAGAGACAGCTTGGCAAGAGTGAGAGTAGCAGACTTTACTGTTCATCTGTACCAGAGCATGTTCTGGACACCACTTTCTTCTAGCAAAAACAAAATGCATTACACAGAATGGTTATCTATCTGTAAAAAATACTCGTGTCAATATATTCTCATTGATTCTACTAAGCATTGTGCTTCCTTTTCAACACAGGACAGATACCTCTTCAGAATTATTTAATGTAGGATTACAGGAAGAAAACAACCTGTAGTTAAACCATTTAATTAGATCTGTTTGCAATCATAAAATATAGTGTTACTAAGACACTGCAGAACACTGGAGCTATTTTCAATGCTCAATCCATTGCTATGTTAGCAACAAAAATCACAAGCTGATAATTAGGGCTACTAAAGTCTAATTTGTGGCAATAAGGTGATTTCCACAGCTGGGGCCCCATGATCATTGTCAGGACTGTTCCTGGTAGTATAACCTGTTACATGCCATGGTGAAAACATGACCATGGCGTGTTACAAAACAAATTAACTTTTTTACCTCATTGGCAACACAATTTCTGGTGCTGAGGTGTTTTCATGGCAGCCAGGGTCCTTAAGAAAACCCACAAGTTATCTGTGGATATGCCTGAATATGCATAATTAGTTATTAGTAGTGCACTTTATTATATAAACGATTAGGAGATCACCGGTGAAAGTCCCCTAGAAGGACTTGTTAAAAAGTAAAAACAGAAAGTTTAATAAAATAATAATAAATAAATAAACCCCCCCCCCCCCCCCCAAAAAAAAAAAAAAAAAATAACATCTATAAATTCTCCATTTAAATTACAAGTTACTATAAAACATAAAATCACTTACAAATTTGGTGTAGTCATGTCCATAACAACCCAAAATTCACAGTGAATGCTGAATATATATATATATATATATATATATATATATATATTAGCCTCCCCTCAAAAAAGTATTATTATAATTTTATCTATAAGTTACATGAACCCCAAATTGTAAAGTGTAAAAAAGTACAAAAAAAGATACAACTCTTGGAATGGAACAATGAAAAACATGAAGAAAACTGAGCATTAAAAAGGTTATCTACCATAAGGTGATTTTAGTATGTACCTGGCAGACGGTAATGGACATGCTTAGGAAGGATCTGCACTTGTCTTGGGGCTAAATGGCTATGTTGTGAGATTACCATAACACTGTAGATAGCTTTTTGTGAACTGGTATTTCCTGTTTGAGCTTTCTTCTTTGCCTACAAATCCCATAATTCCATTTTCCTCCCTCCCACACATCAGCCACCCCACCCATTGAAACATAAATGAGCTGCATTCATTCAAAAGACCTGTGGTTTTCAATCAGGGTGCCTACAGCTGTTGCATTAGTTGCAGATTGATCTCTCTCCCACCAAGCGATCGCTCCACCCATTGAAGCAGACAGGCTCCCTGTCATCAGCTGACTAGTGAGTCAGGTCTCGGCCGCATTGCAACCTAGGAAAAATCTGAGACAACAGTCATTTTATATGCTGTTAAAATTTAATATTGGGGTGAAAATCACAAAAGAATTGTGACAAAACCGTCACAAACAGGTACAGACACTATATTATGAACTACACTAACTTTACAGCCCATGTACCATGATCTCCAGGCTGGCAGGCTGGAAGCTTGGAGCTTCCGCATTTGTGATGTCATGCCATGCCCCCTCCATTCATGTCTATGGGAGGGGGAATTATGGCTAGTACATAGCCATCATGTCTCCTCCCCTAGACATGAATGGAGGGGGCATGGTGGCGGGTCGCTCCATGCACTGATGACTGGGGTGCTGCGCAAGAGATCGCGGGGTGCATTGGATGAGGGATAACATGTTTTTAAAGTACACCCTTTAATGTCCAAATTTACTTGGTTAATATGGGGGTTTTTATAAAGCAAAATACCCTATGGGAAACATATTTAAACTTAAACCATAGAGGTTGTTACATAAATAAGTTATATTGCACCATACACAGAAATATGATATTCTGTTTCATTACTTCCAAAAAAGTATCCTTTTGTAGAAAAGACAAGAATAACAGAAATAAAGGAAACACTCTTTTTAAGTGATGTTCATAAAGTATAATTAGATGGGTATAATAACTCTGTCAGCAGATCTACTGACATGGCTAATGGTAGCAACAGTTAAAATAGATGTAAATTATTCACGTTGTTGATGTCTTCCACTTCCTTCTCCAGCATTTCAATGCACTGCAACTGCAGTATAAGCTATTTAAGATGCAGCAAAGATGATGTGTGGACTGGAAGTACTGTGAATGGTGTGAACATACTTATGTGTACAATGTTAAAATAAAATATTAAATAAAAAAAAGGGAGGGGGGGGGTTCTGGGAGAAAGAAAAGTAATACTTTTTCCCACTTCCAGAATTCCACTTCTTCCTCCCTCTTATCTAGGAAGGGGAGTTGGGTACTGTTTTATGATCCCTGCATGCTGGCAAAACCATACTCACATGCAATAACTTTGACAATGACAATGTTGTATGACAATATTGTTGCAATATTGGCAACATCATGCGTGTGGTCATTGGTCATCGCATGTGGATGTAGTGGTACCCGCCTCTTCTCCTGTCTTGGAAGTTATATTTTTGAGATGAGAAGGAGGTGAAAGTGGAGTACTGATAAAAGTGACATTTTTCCTCTAGCCTGATAACACCTTTAATATACACTGATCAGCCATAAAATCTTTACTTAATATTGCCTAATATTGTGTAGGTCCCCTTGGACTTCCTAAACACCTTTAACCCCACTAATCCATGAACTCTACAAGGCCTCTGAAGTTAGCTTGCCATACTTGTCAACTAGACTTTAGCAGCTGATCCGTAAAAGTAAGTCCCCAGGGCAAAGGACTTGTTTTCTAGAATATCCCACAGATGCTTGATCAGATTGACATGGGGAGTTGGAGTCCAGGTCAACAACTTGAACTCTTTGTCAAGCTGCCCAAACTATTCCTGAATGATATTTTCAGTTTGATAGAGGGCATTACCCTGATAGAGGAAACCACTGCTCTTAGGGAAAACCATTGTCATGATAAAGTATATACAATCTGCACCCATATTAAGAGATGGTATGTGGTAAAGTAACATTCACACAAATGATAAGAAACATGGATTCCCAGCAAAACATTTCCCCTACTGGCTTGCTTTCTCTTCACTCCTTTATACTCGATTCTTTGGATAGGAGGAGGAGAAGATGCAAGCCCTAATGCCACTATGATCCTGGCAAATGTATCCCAAATTGAGTGTATAAAAACCATGAATGCTGGTTTGGCATAGGTATGTAAATATTTCAAAAAATCTAACTCTTTTTTTTATGATAACTAATATGTCAATTTACTTGTCACATGCACGGACCAAATCTCTATCAATGATCATCCATATCGGCATAAATCATGGACAGTGAATGCAGCTTAAACAACAGTAGATAGTAATCACACAGGTGCCAACTGGCTACATAGTTACCAAAAAACGCATGTAATATATAATCCCCCAAATACACTGTACTACTTTGAAGGGGTTATCCAGGGAAAAACTTTATATATATATATATATATATATATATATATATATATATATATATATATATATATGTATATATATATATATATATATATATATATATATATATATATCAGCTGGCTCCCGAAAGTTAAACAGATTTGTAAATTACTTCTATTAAAAAACCTAATTATTTCAGTACTTATGAGCTGCTGAAGTTGAGTTGTTCTTTTCTGTCTAAGTGCTCTCTGATGATACCTGTCTCCTGAACTGTCCAGAGTAGAAGCAAATTCCCATAATAAACCTCTTCTCTGCAGTACCCGAGACAAGCAGAGATGTCAGCAAAGAGCACTGGTGCCAGACAGAAAAGAACAACTCAACTTCAGCAGCTGATAATTATTGGAAGGATTAAGATGGTTCTTGATAGTATACAAACATACCAACGCCTTTCATGCCCCAAATTCTTCAGGGGATTATAGGGGACTTTGTTCCACAAGACACATAGCCGATTGATAAAGCTACAATGGCTGATGGGTGCACATATACACACACTGTCATATTGTCATGGCCCTCTGACAGTGTGTGGATATGTGCACCTACTGCAGCTACATTAGATGTCATGATCAGTATTATTCTTGGCATCTGAAGGGATAATGGTGGACATTCAGCGTGATGAAGTCCCGGCTGCTGTCAGCCATCTACAAAGCAAATGCAGCTCCTGCACTTATATCATAGATTTTATACGACATGCACATGGTTATTTGTCTGATAGTTTCTATGTGAAAAGAGTGTGCTGTTTTTCCACATATGGGATGATGGAGATGTTCTCTCCTAAAAGTGTTGCTGTCAGTAGATGAATGACCTTCTGTCAGTAGATGAATGACCATCCATTTAATACATGAATGGTTTTATCAGATGCTCTTACTAAGCAGTTTTCCATATTAGCTTATAAAGGGGGATCCTAAACGGGTGGCTACTAGAGATTTGATTAGAAACCCCTGAAATGCATTCATGCTATTATGGTCTTTCTATCTTTCACATGTATTTAAGATCTTTCATGGTCTCATATGACTCATTTCATATGAGAAGAACAAAAACAATGAATGGAGCAGGCAGATCCTCTTTACAAAGGACACCAATAAAGCCTAATGGACCCCATTGACTTGGGGTCCACTGAATTTCCAGCATGGTGTACACCATTTGACTGGATTTGACCAGACATTAAAATAGTGCTTGCTACATTTGTCTGGTATTTTGGACAGATTCTGTAAAATGGTTGCCCCCAATGAAACCTTCAACCAAGATGTGAACAGAGCCTTAGACTTTAGTTTATCTGAGTATCTTAAACCATTAAGAATCTGTATCGCTGTTGAATATGACAAAAACAAGTAAAGTTCAAGTAACAAAAAACAAATGATAGATTTGAACTTAATAATAGTGCTACTTCTTAAAGGTCTTTGCATCATCTTAACTGGTGTTAACAAATGACGAATAAGATAGAATATTGGCAGTTACAAGTCCCAGAGTGATGTGTCTTGTTATACTTTCACCACGCATATCACCAACAATGCTTGTTTGCTCACAAGGTCATCCTGGCAATTCATCTATCTAATTAACTTCCTGACTTCTAGGAGTCTTGTTATTGATTGAGTATATCTTCAGGAATCACTCTTGAAAAGCCTTCTCACCTGCATTATAAATAACTTAAATGATGCTGGAAGTGAAGAGGGGAGTGTATTTGAGGCCTAGAGACTTCTGACCTACTGTTTATACTGTTATCCTCAGACAGTCTGTCAATTTTCGTGATGGAATAACACGAGGTTGTCATCCGTGGGTGGTATATTTGACCTTTAGATATGTCATATATTTTTTACTATATGATTGCAAGAAATGTTGACTACCATATTATACAAAATAAAGTCATTTAACATAACAACTTTTACATCCGAGAAAATATTATTTATCCCTAAATGACATTCAAAAAATAGTTAAAATAGTTTAATGTGTGCAATGATTTAGATAACTTTAATCCTCCAGGCTGGGTTCACACAAAATTAGGCCTTAAATAGTTTATAAAAAATGGCAGTATTTTTAAACCAATAAGGTACACAATAGTCTATGTAAAAGCAGCCGCCAGTGCACACACTGTTTAAAAGAACGTCTGTAATTCCAATAGTTTTAAAACATTGTATGCACTGACGGCAGCTTTTACATAGTGCACTTTACTAGAATAAAATTATTTTACAGCAGTTATTTGCTTTTAATTTTACCGTGTGTGAACGCAGCATTAAAATCTTGTATATTGTATTATCTCGTATTATATATAGTTAGATAATTATTTAGTCTGATAATAGTCATATCCGTTAACAGACAGGCACTTCTATGGTCAGCATGGACTCGATTGTCAGCTAATGACTACACTCGGGTCATTTTCTGTCTCACGCGGAAAATCGTGGTATGTCGTGAATTTCAGTCCAAGTCAAAAGTCGGATGGGCTGGTAAAATGACTCCAATGTAGTCACCAGCTGACTACAATCGGGTCCATGCGGGCCATAGAAGTTATTGCGTCTGTGTCTGTCCATGCACAGACACGATTGCACTTTAGAAATCATATCTGTGCCACAGAGACACAAATCATGATGTGAATGCGGCCAAATAGGTCAGACCTCTGACGAATGGTAATATCCCTGATACGATTAAGGGTGTATTGTTTTTTTTAATTAGTTTTATTAAAAATTATATATACTTTAGCGGTTTGTATTAGTATTGCTAATGTGCAGCGCTGTTTAGTGCCCTTAAAGCAACAGGCTGGGATGGCTGGAGAAGCATACTCCTGAGATAAGGCTGATGTGGATGTGAGTAGAGTGGTGTGCACTTATCGCATGTTCCTATACCTCTAGGGTGAAGTGACTGTTTAACGGTGACGGTAGATATGCTTAAATGAGGGGTGATTATATAGTAATCTTGTTTGCTGGTTTGAATTTACAGTCCATAGGCATATATTGCCATTTTCCTTTTTTTTGTTTTGTCTTGAACAGTTGATAGATAAGACACCATTCAAATTGTGGGAACTCAGAGCTCAACCTTGCTCTCCCTAAGGAACAACCTTTGAACAGGTCACAGAATATGCCTAGTAAACATTCCTGTTCCAGTGAATAAGGACAGGAACAGTTTATTGTGCCTATATCAATGAGGCATGCTCTAAAGCTTGTCTCTAAATGCTAATAAAAGCAGCTCCGACTATTTAGCTGCCACTATTGGTTTGAAGTGGACTTGTTGTTTGCAAAAACCTTTTATATAATGTAGATAATAAAATTATATGTATATTTGATATACATTATTTAATATACATTAATTAAAATGTGTATATTGTGGGTGAAAAAATGCTGTCCCTGCAGCTTTTGCCTATGTGTCTGTGTACGGAGACAAAATTTAGGAGGTGTGGGCGGGACAAGCAGGGCTCTGTGCAGGCTCTTGGCTTGTCAATCAGCCTGCTGAGTGAGTCAGGAGCATGTCACAGACCCTCAGTGCAAAGAGCCCTGCTGGTCCTAAGTGCACAGAGCCCTATTTTTCCTAAGTGCACAGAGCCCTATTTTTTCTCAGTGCACAGAGCCCAGCTTGTCCTCAGTGCACAGAGCCCTGCTTGTCCTCAGTGTACAGAGCTCTGCTTGTCCTTAGTGTACAGAGCCCTGCTTGTCCTCAGTGCACAGAGCCCTGCTTGTCCTCAGTGCACAGAGCCCTGCTTGTCCTCAGTGTACAGAGCTCTGCTTGTCCTTAGTGTACAGAGCCCTGCTTGTCCTCAGTGTACAGAGCCCTGCTTGTCCTTAGTGTACAGAGCCATGCTTGTCCTCAGTGCACAGAACCCTGCTTGTCCTTAGTGTACAGAGCCCTGCTTGTCCTCAGTGTACAGAGTCCTGCTTGTCCTCAGTGTACAGAGCCCTGCTTGTCCTCAGTGTACAGAGTCCTGCTTGTCCTCAGTGTACAGAGCTCTGCTTGTCCTTAGTGTACAGAGCTCTGCTTGTCCTCAGTGTACAGAGCCCTGCTTGTCCTCAGTGTACAGAGTCCTACTTGTCCTCAGTGTACAGAGCCCTGCTTGTCCTCAGTGTACAGAGCCCTGTTTGTCCTCAGTGTACAGAGTCCTGCTTGTCCTCAGTGTACAGAGCCCTGCTTGTCCTCAGTGTACAGAGCCCTGCTTGTCCTCAGTGTACAGAGCCCTGTTTGTCCTCAGTGTACAGAGTCCTGCTTGTCCTCAGTGTACAGAGCCCTGCTTGTCCTCAGTGTACAGAGCTCTGCTTGTCCTTAGTGTACAGAGCTCTGCTTGTCCTCAGTGTACAGAGCTCTGCTTGTCCTTAGTGTACAGAGCTCTGCTTGTCCTCAGTGCACAGAGCCATGCTTGTCCTCAGTGCACAGAGCCCTGCTTGTCCTTACTGCACAGAGCCCTGCTTGTCCTTACTGCACAGAGCCCTTCTTGTACTCAGTGTACAGAGCCCTGCTTGTCCTCAGTGCACAGAGCCCTGCTTGTCCTTACTACACAGAGCCCTGCTTGTCCTCAGTGTACAGAGACCTGCTTGTCCTCAGTGCACAGAGCCCTGCTTTTCCTCAGTGCACAGAGCCCTGCTTGTCCTCAATGCACAGAGCCCTGCTTGTCCTCAGTGCACAGAGCCCTGCTTGTTCTTGGTGCACAGAGCACTTGTCCACTCACACTTCCTGTATTTTGTCTCGGCACAGAGACACACAGGCAATAACTGAAGGGACAAGACACCATTAGTTCACCAAAAAATATACAGATTTTTTTAACCAATGGTATTATCTACATAATTTAAAAAGTTTTTATAAATGACAGGCACACTTAAAAAAAGCAATCAGGAAATAGAAACAGGTTAGAAAAAAACTAAACAATGTGCTTTAGTATCAGTCTAATTAGTTACATTGTTGATACATTTACTCCAAGGGCATGTTCACCCTTGTAAAAATTAGTGTGAAAATACGCACATGAGAACGTACCCTTAGAGTAAATGTGAAAGTACGCTAACTTTACTTATTATATGGTATAAGTGGAAGCTATAACTTTTTATCAAAGGAATAACTGCTAGTAGTTTTTAGTTATGTTTTTCTATCCTGTTTCTGATCCTCTGTTCTTTCTTGAGGCTTTTCATCCATAAGAAACCTTTTTTGAAGATTTAGGCAAATATTTTATTGCGGTTTAAAGTAAAATCAGGTCACATTCTGCCTTCTCCAAACTTTAACAAATTAGAACAATCATTTTAAACGTGTATTGGCTTAACAAACACATTTTCTGTAGTGCTCCCATTAGTGAGCTTTACTATTATGCCCTTTCACTGTTTAAAGGCTGCGTTATGTTCCCAGCAGTGCCGGTATCTTCCCTTAAATTATTAATACGGTGATAATCAGAATGTTAATGAAGCCGGTTAGATTTTGATGAATTACATTAATGTGCTCCTGCACTAACGTGAAGTCAAATAATCTTCCGCTGTTTAAAACTTGAATATCTAATGAGATTTTCGTTTGTTCCCATTTATGGTCATGTGTTTAAGCAGTCTTTTGATAGGACAATTTATAAAGGCTGTATACCTACTTATTTGTACATTGCTAGTGATGTAAAATGATTTTGTTTCCACATAATGAAAGTCATTTATAATTGTCTTCAAAAAGATTCACATATTTTATATTCATTTTGACAGACCTTGAAAACTGGTAAACTGAGTGTGAACAATCATACACATACATATCAATGCATATATAGAAAAAAATATATAATATGTATATGTATGTATGTATATATATATATATATATATATATATATATATATATATGTGTGTGTATATTGTGTCCATATTGGGGTTGATACATGAAGGAGCAGTATGGACATCTGAATCATGTCCAAGATACACCTTAGGCTCATAATATTTTTGTACTATCTTCTAACCACTAAGATCCTAGTGCATTGATTTGCTGATTATTCTAATGTTATCTACTGTATAGTATCTGTATTTTATCCATGTCCATCTAAGTATACATCTTTACATTTTATTGATTATATGTATGCTTACCACATAATTTTCCTGTTACTGGGTAATCTCTTATTAAGCTGACGGACTTGGCGGCCACTGTGCATAAAATGTATCAATTGAACAGAGGTCTTTTAGGATATAAAATACTTTTCAACAGGCCTCTAATTTATATTTACTTCAAAAATTGCATTATATATGTGGGGATACTAACACAAACAGTCTAGTAATATGATCAGCAGGACAAGGAAGAGTTCCAAGGAGGAGAATTGCCAGCAGAGGGAGCTTATGTAAACTCTCTATGGTTAGATCTCTCATGTCAGATCAGAGGTCATGCGTCAGTTGGGATATTGTTTATTGGAGAGTGGTAATCTCTAGGGGAAGCAGAGCTGAGAAGTACAGTGTGGTTATAACTCTCTGTCACCACTTCTTCACCACCACCAGGCCACTGCTCATTACTGTGTCTGGATGTGTGTAGCATTTCACTGCTTTTACTGTACTGACTGTGGTGACTTCTCACTGCACCTATTACTCCTATGTATATCACCCCACTCTACTACTACTCCCATGTATATCACCCCACTCTACTGCTACTCCTATGTATATTACCCCACTGTACTACTACTCCTATGTCAATCCCCTCACTGTACTACTACTCCTATGTCAGTCCCCTCACTGTACTGCTACTTCTCTCTTAATCACCAGTTTTCACCAGTATTCTACTACTCCTATGTCAGTCATCAGTGTACTACTACTCCTATGTCAGTCACCTCATTGAACCACTATTCTGTAAGTCAACAGTGTACTAATACTCCTATGTCAGTCATCAGTGTACTACTACTCCTATGTCAGTGACAGTGTACTATAACTCCTACGTTAGTCAACTCATTGAAGTACTAATAATTCATCAGTCAGCAGTGTACTACTTCTTCCATGTCAGTCACCAGTATACTACTCCTATGTCAGTCACCAGTGTACTACTACCACTATGTCAGTCACCAGTGTATTATTACTGCTATATCAGTCACCAGTGTACTACTACTCCTATCTCAGTCACCAGTGTACTACTACCCCTATACCCCTACATCAGTCGCCAGTGTACTACTACTCATATGTCAGTCACCAGTGTACTACAACTCCTATGTCAGTCATCAGTATACTACTACTCCTATGTCAGTTACCAGTGTACTACTACCCCTATGTCAGTCACCAGTGTACTACTACCCCTATGTTAGTCACCAGTGTACTACTACTCCAATGTCAGTCATATCACTTTGCACTGGAGTGGCAGGAATGTAACAGATGAGAAGTGATGAACAACTTTTTAACTATTGAACAAACCACAGGTGAAGCTATACTGAGTGTGTGTGTGTATGTGTGTGTGTGTGTGTATGTGTGTGTGTGTATGTGTGTGTGTGTGTGTGTGTGTGTGTGTGAGAGAGAGAGGTGTTACATGTTTTTTGCAATCAAAAGATGAAGACCAGATGTCCTTGAGGAATTTTGGTTTGTTCATTAAAAGAATTAAAGACTATGTTGGAAACCCTAATGTACTATACAAATGTATCTTTAATAGACTTATGCATCCTATGAAAATAGTAGATTAGCCATTATAACAAGAAGAGAAATGGATAATATATATAACCATTTTTTCCTCCTTGATGTGAACTATAATTACACTTTCTTGTTGAACAGAGGTTAGAAGGCTAAACTACATGAACTTATTCCTGTATTCTTAGTAAAATGATATATAAGTTCAGTGTTGGATAGTCCACATCGGCTTTTAATTTAATTTTGTCAGAAAGTCAATGCTATGCTCATATAACAACCTGGAATATGTGTGCCATTTGCTGTGTTTAACCTTAAAAGTTACTCATTTGTAACTTAAAATGTGTTTCCTTTTTAATGTTATTTTCTTTGTTGTCTCTTGCTTTGAAACACATTTTACCATACCAAACCTAACCAACAATATCCTAGCCATCTGTTTATGGCATTTAGTTATGTTACTAATGTTTAGGTACCACTCAACACTCTCTTAAACATCCTAGTCACATCCCCACAGAGTGGCCCATATTTAGCGAACGGTCTAAGTTTGCCCATAACAAACAATCACAGCTCAGCTTTTATTGGATACCAGAGTGATTTGGGAAGTAAAAGCTGAGCTATGATTGGTTGTTATGGGCAAATCAGACCAGTTATTTATCCAACAGATTGATAATCTGGGCCAGTACTTTGGGCATGTATTCCTACCTTTTTAGGTGTCTTTCTCCATAACCATCTGCCAGTCTTTGGGGGTTTCCAGCATATATGATTGATGGGCCATCCTCAGGATAAGCCATTAATTGCTGACATCAATGAAAGTTGAGCTGCAGTAGCATGATGTCACAAGGTACCAAACAGCTGATTGGTTAGGGTACTCGGCACTGTGCCTATCAGTTACTGATGGTCTAAGCTGAGGATAGACTATCAATCATAAAAGCCTGGAATACTCCATGCATGTGGCAGGTATATTGTTTTATTTGTTACTTTGTTAAATTTATTTAGCATTGTTTCTTCAACCTTAGGTTGGCACATTGTTATGCAAACCTTTTCAAGTATTTTGGCTTTTCACTTACAATGTACAATATATTGGTACAGTGATTATGATAGATGCATTAGGGCTAAGTTGTTGTATACTGTTTTCATGGACTGCTAGATCATCTTTGTGTGCGCAGGCCTTTTTTTTTATTACATAGTACATAGGAGGATGTATAGAGGATATGATCAAGTTGTCATTTTTTTTTTTAGAACTGTGGCAACATCTTTAGTTAAACACAACGTACAAGGGGTTGGCATACTAATAGTCAGTCACCATAGAAAATATAGCCCATGTTCTCGACTTATTGAATTATATATAAATATATATTTATATGTCCTGATTAAAAATGATGTTATTAAAAGCATGAATAGCACTATCGTAACAGTGATACTTTGCTGCTAGAGTCCTATTTGTTTTTAGTGTCATTGCAGGTTATAATTACCTATACTTCTTTCATAATAATTTTCACTTTGCATGTTAAGCAAACTTTTCAATATCTGTTTACATAGTATTTATGAAAATTAGTTTATTTATGTTATAATTGTTAGGTGTAAGGATTAAGTATAATCCATATGGTTAAGATTCTGATTTCTGATCAAAACACGTTTCTTTCTCATCTTACTATACACACTGCCTTTGAAATATCAGAGATTTACTTTTATACATTGGGCAATAAAGAAAACGTATTTCACATTTTCCTTTGAAATCAAAAGTACAAAAAGCTCTGTATAGTCTTTCTGTGCCTGGGACAATATTTTTGATGTCCGGGCAACAGCTGAACATTTGTTTCTATGTTGTGATGATAACAAACAGCAATGTTTTTATCACAAAGGCAAAATCTATTTAAATATATCTGTCTGTAGGATGAAAGCATATTTATCTTGGCTAATATTATCTAATTTTATTATGAATTGTCAGATAGATGTGTTAAATATGTAAATATTTACTAATATTATGCACAAACCAGATTACAATAATTAGATAGTTGGGGTGGATTTATCATTAGGCGTATTGGATTTGCATCGATGCACAGACAGAAGGCGATAAGGTTGTTGTGCAGATACTATTGTATCTACGTGTTGTATCTATTGTACACATGTTTTGGCCAAACATACATGTTCTCAGTAGAGAGAGGGAAATAAGGCTGGGTTCACATATATCAGGCGTCTGGCATCGTTAACCTCTGGCGTGCACCGGAGGAAAACTGATGCTAGATAGTTGGACACCCCGCATTCTCCTGTTTGCCGTCCAGAAGCAATGGATGCTGGATGCCATACAACTGATGACAGTTATAGCATCAGTTGCATCGAGAGCTAGAGTGAGATCACCTATGTTGGACATATTTGAACCCAGCTTAAGTTGCTGCCACCTCTTTCTGTGGCTTATCTAAGTTGCTGCCACCTCTTTCTGTGGCTTATCTAAGTTGCTGCCACCTCTTGCTGTGGCTTATCTACCTTATCTGCCTGTTTCTACCAAAGTCAGTGGCTTTAGAAAACTTAACTTGTATATGTGTGGACACCATTAGGCTAGGTTCCCTCTGTGTAAATTAGCAGTGTATTTTAAATTATGAGAGGATTCTCGCAAAAATGCAGCTGCAATTTAAATATTACAGCCGCGTTTTCTGGGAAAATCTACTTGTATTTTAAAAAACACACCCCTATTCTTTCGCCATGTTTTTATTGCCACATTAGGGCAATAAGCCATACCATTAAAGCAAAATATGGATTCAGATCTAGTCCTCTGAGAAAATTCAGAGGAGGATTTGGAAAGGGTTTTTCTTATTTCATAAGTAGGCATTTGAGTCTATTCTTGGCACTGGATATACTGGTGTGGAGCCAGAAAATGCTTATGTGTATTATAATTTCAAAACATATCAAACTTGATCTAAATTCATACTTGCATCAAAAAGTTCAGCCCCTTCTCAAAAGAGACTAATATCAGCAAAGGAGACAAGAATCTTCTAAAATAAAAAAAAAACTGTATTGGAAATTATTCTGCTTTTCCCTGTGCCAAGTGCAGTTATAAGATAAAAATGTAAAGGGACCTTTCATGTTCTTTAATGTTAGAGGGAATTCATTATTATTCCATCCCTACCAGACGGCACACAACAAAATGAATTATATAAGAGATGTGTTCTATTTTTGCTCCCAAGAAACTTATAGGTACAGAAAACCTACTCTTATATTGCTTGGCACACTTTACCATCTTAATAGCTTAGGTAGTGCTAATGCCTTGCTGGCATATACAATAATTTTTATTAGGTTTTATATAAAATAACTTGTACATTAGATCTCGATTTGTGCCTATGGTGCTTTAAAATCCACAGATTAGGCAATACATGAACACATAAAATACAGAAATTCAAGTATAAAAAAGAAAAAATCAAAAGATGTTAATGTGCATAGAAGAATTCATTAATTAACAATTAATTAACAAACTATTTTTTTCATATCAACTGGTTCCAGATAGTTAAACAGATTTGTAAATTACTTCTATTAAAAAATATTAATCCTTCCAGTACTTAGGACAAATACACTGATGTGTTATCAGATGGCAGAAGGTTGCTCAACCCCTGAATGCAAATGTGCATAGATACTGGGGGGCAGAGCTTGCTCTTGTGGTCTGTTGCTATGGGCAATCCCCAGCATAAAATGCATACAATGGAGGATGCCTGTACCTTCCAGTACTTATCAGCTTCTGTATACTACAGAGGAAGTAGAGTTGTTATTTTCTGTCTGACCACAATGCTCTCTGCTGACACCTGTGTCTGTGTCAGGAATTGTCCCAAATAGGAGCAAATCCTCATAGCAAACCTCTCCTGCTTCAGACAGTTACTGACATGGACAGAGATGTCAGCAGAGAGCACTGTGGTCAGACAGAAAAGACATTCAAAAAGAAAATAACTTTTTCTGGAGCATACAGCAGCTGAGAAATACTGGAAGGATTAAAAATTTTTAATATAAGTAATTTACAAATCTGTTCAACTTTTTGGCACCAGTTGTTTTGAAAAAACGTATTTTCCACCAGAGTAAGGAATATTAAAGAATATTGAAAGTATTTGTAGGGTGAAACTAAAAAACATCTAATTCTGCCATTTGTAGGTATTGTTTTTGCATAGTTCACCATGCAATATACAGATCTGACTTAATTTAGGTTAGGACTCCAATATCTCATGAAAACAATTCAATATAATCACATCATGCAGTCTGAACATTCAAAATGTTTCATTTATATAGCAATTTTTGTGTGTCCACACATAGACAAACAGAGCATAGACAGAGTGCCAATAAATAGGTAAGATGGTGTGAAAAGTCAGTCATACATACACACCATACAGCTGAGGATATGTTGAAATAGAGATAAGTTAAGAAAGGACACATCTGAAAATGACATGCTAACTTTATTGTGTGTCAGTACAGTTATGGAGATTTATATAGCCTTTGCTATGATTTACTACATAGTTTTTGCATAGTGAACTGCACTTTTTAGATATGATATTTCAATAATTTTTTTAAACTGTATTTAAATGTCTTCTACTTTTTTTAGTACCCCTAGTAGACTTGAATGTGCAACCATAATTTTGTACTACAGTGTAACACTCCTAGCCTACCATGCCTTTCACAGAGTGTGATAGGAGTGCTAAGATGGCATCCCTGAGGCCTTCACCAGGCCCTAAGTGCCATGTTCAAAGGAGAAAAGGAGAGCGTTCCATAGTGTAAAACCGCCTTCAGGTAATCTAGTATAGTAACTAGGAACTCTTACCATCGGTGGTTGCGTGACCCATCACAAAACAATGGTAAACAATGGTAAGCGTGGAGGGGTAAAGATGTCCGGTCTGCAGCCTTCTCAATCACAGAGCTAAAATGGAGAAAGGACTTCCAACGGATGAATGGCTTTGAACGGCGCTGACCAGGACCAGAAGCATGAGGTAAAAACACCAGGTTTATTTGGATTTCCCACAATGCAATGCATTTCACCGCACCTGGGCGACTTCATCAGACATCTGATGAAGCCGCCCAGGTGCGGTGAAACGTGTTGCATTGTGGGAAATCCAAATAAACCTCCTGTTTTTACCTCATGCTTCTGTTCCTGGTCAGCGCTGTTCAAAGCCATTCATCCCTTGGAAGTCCTTTCTCCTAAGTGCCATGTTAACCACTTTGCACAAGAAAGCTGATTTGGGGCTTCCTTCCTCTGTCTAGATGCTACTGTTATTATTTTTCTTTGTATCTAGAGGGTCATATTAAAGATATAATACAGTCTCACAGTTCCTGAGCTCACACCAAACTCACCTCCTAAAAAAAACCCTGGTCTAACATTTCACCTTCATTGATACATTTAGACAAACTTTCAGACAGAGAATAATATATATTTTTTTTTTGCTACTACTGATATATTTAGCCCAAACAATATTAAATAGATTTGATAGAAATAATAGCAGAATTACTGGAGGTCGGTAGAGGATTTCAGTTTCTGCATGTAAATTAGAATGATACCAATCACTCATAGCAAGCAGCAAATTTGTAAAGCAACCAAACATCATTATTTTTTGTCTAAACAATAAAAGTGTAAAACAACAAATAGAAATGTAATAATATTCTCTTATCAATACGATGTAGAAAATATGTAGGTAAAATTCTTGTACATGTCTTGACTCACAGGCATATTTGCCATATGATTAAATATATTCAGCACTGATGTATTTCTATTAATATTTGTCCAGAAAATGTTATTTGATCACTGGAGCCAACCACCTAAAAAACGTATTTTTGAAGGTCTAAATATGTCTACAATTGCTTTGTTTATCCCCCAAAGGCAAGATCATAGTATCATATGCTATATCTGACAGTTCTTTTTTGTCAAGCTCAAACTCAGTGATTTTTATTGGAGTGAGAAGAATCCTAGATATCAAAGGCTTTGTAAGCAAAATGTTTTTTTTTCCTTTTTTTCTGTTCAAGCAGAGGAACATTTTGTACGTCTGAATGACTGGATAGCGCTGCAGCAGAAGATTAGATAGAGATTGCTGGCATTTTTAGGGTAAAACTGTCTGAATGTCTGTCATGTTTCTTGTTTCTAGGCTAAGTGATATTTTGATGAAATGTTACATTTCTAAACTATAGAAATAAATGAAAACATGAATATATGATAGAAAAAATGGCATATCATCATCAGCATTTATGTATTCATGAATTCTTTCTGTGAGATTCCTTGAGATGCAATGAGATTCCATCATTCTGACATAAGAAACACAGCTAAATGCATATTTTTATATTTCTTCTTATTATTAACTTTATATGGTGCAACACATTTCCCCATGTCAATATCAAAAATTAAACATAAATCCACTCAAGCAGCTCTATACTATATGGTAAAAACATGCCAGCTGCATAAGAGAAACTAATCCAAAACTTTTTAATAAAGACCTATGCATTCAAAGGTGTCCATAGCCTTAAAATGTATGTGAGTTTAATTTCAGAAACTCTGGACCAGGTAAAACTGTCTTTAATGCAAGGCCTCATAAGGTTGGTGCATGACACCATCCTTGAATTACGGATGATGTAAGTATTTATCCTCACCCTGATCAGTGTGAGAAACTAGTCACCCACACGGTCAAGCATCATGAGAAACTAGTCCTTTATAGGGTTAAGTTTTATCCGAGATGGCACCTGAAGGCCTGTTTAATTTGTGCCATCTTGAAGGGGTATTCCAGACAAAACCTTTTTTTTATATATATATATATATATATATATATATATATATATATACATCAACTGGCTCCGTAAAGTTAAACAGATTTGTAAATTACTTCTATTAAAAAATCTTGATCCTTCCAATAGTTATTAGCTTCTGAAGTTTTCTGTCTAACTGCTCAATGATGATGTCACGTCCCGGGAGCTGTGCATGATGGGAGAATATCCCCATAGGAACTGCACAGCTCCCGGGACGTGAGTCATCAGAGAGCAGTTAGACAGAAAACAACAACTCAACTTCAGAAGCTAATAACTATTGGAAGGATTAAGATTTTTTAATAGAAGTCATTTACAAATCTGTTTAACTTTCCGGAGCCAGTTGATATATAAAAAAAAGTTTATTACAACTCAAATAATTCTGATGAGTTTGGAAAAGAAAGTTTGCAATTGAAAAAAGGTAACATTAATAACATTTAGGCTTCACATGTGTAGCTATGTTCATATGTTCATAGCAAAATATGTACGTAAAATAGAAATAAAATATGTCTGTATTTTATTTCACAATGTGTGAACATAGCCTATCTTTTATTTGGAGTCAAGAAGGACCATTTTGTATTATGTAAGGATTGGCAAAAGGTTTTGATTTTGTTTATCTGTGGATTAGCACATTAATAAATTAATAGGTCAAAACAAATATATTTGTAACAGCATAAAGTTGAGTCGTATATAATGTACCATTTAGCAGTGACTTATAAGTGCTTGTTGTAGTGTTACTGTAGAGAGCTTGCTTTTTACTTTGTTGCATAGTCAATATACTGATAAATTAATGTTCCTAGCTATTATAAGCATCTATAGATACTTAGCTTCAAACAACAAGTTGAGGAGAAACAAAATCAACATTGGTTGGTTTTCTCTCATTCACGAAAAAACGGTCAGCTGAGATCTCCCAGATCAAAATCTCCCATAACAAACAATTTTCTTCTAATGTGAATGAGCAGATTTATACTATTTCTCATTTGTTGACTTATTCCCAGTTTTGGAAAAATACAACACAAAAATTCAAACTGAGCCTTAAAAAGTACCCGTCATGAGACAAAACATTTAATATGTTATTCTTTTTGTGAAATAAAAAATGTTTCTAATTAATGTCTTGTGTAAAAAATGACTGCATCTATGTTTTTACTATACTTTCTGCCACTAGGGGTCTTCTTTCTCTTCCTTTGCGCACAGAATTTGGTCTCCTGCCGGACCAGCATGAGTCCAAAGTCTGGAAGTGCGATTGGGGTGGAACATCAGCGGCTCTGCACAGCTCTCGCTCACTGCCTGTCAATAAGGCAGGCGGGAGCAGGCACTGTGCATGCTGCGCGGCACACCTCTGCTCCATGACCAATGCCTCCTGTCCCCCACCCCCCTGTGAAGAAGAGCCGGCCAGTAGTGCTGTGCATGGCAGGACATTTTTGATCTCATTCCTCTCTGTATTACTTGTGCTGTGCACAACAGGGGCTGCTTTCTGTGATTGGCTCCCAAACCCGAGCGCAGCATAGAGCAGGGATGGTGGAAGTCCCCCCTGATGACGTTGTCCCTGCCGGGGAACACCCCCACTAGCTGTCTGCAGCTCACAGGGAGTGAGCAGGATAGATTTCGGCACAGCAAGAATAACACTCCACGCATACATAAAAAAAAAGCAGCGGATGAAAAGTAATCAAGAGGGGGAAATAGTAGAACCAAAAATAATGTGATGCGTGATGATAACAGGTACTCTTTAAAGAGGACCTGTGGTCACTCTGAGTAAAATGAGTTACAGTATACTGTAGATAGCTAAGGAGGAAGATTACATGCCTGTTTACAGCATATGATTACCACCCCCTTTGCTAAGTTAAAGGGCATTGTAGTCTTCTCTGACATATTCAGTGAATTTGTCATATGAGCAGGGCTTTATTTTCATGTAGACTGTGTTCTACTGAATTCATTGCGGTG
>NW_026609456.1:0-31573 GCF_029499605.1 Hyla sarda
CCTGTTGCCTCCCCCATCCCCGGTTGTATAATTACCTGTTGCTGGGGTCGGGTCAGCGCTACTTCAGGACTCCGGGGTGCATCCCCTGCGTCGTTGCTATGCGCTGCATGGCGCGGCGCAATGACGAGTGACATCACTCGTCATCACGTCTCGCAACGCATAGCAATGATGTAGGGGACGCACACCGGAGGCCTGAAGCAGCGCGGACCCGACCCCGGCAACAGGTAATTATACAACTAGGGATGGGGGAGGCAACGGGGCAGCGGCGACGGCAATGGGTGCCGCTGCCCCTTATCTCCCCCTGGCTATCGGTGCAGCTGCCCCATTGCCGACACCGCTTCTCTCCCCCTGGCTATCGGCGCTGGCAATGGGACAGCGGCACCGATAGCCAGGGGGAGAGAAGGGGCAGCGGCGCCGATAGCAGGGGGGGAGAAGCGGCGGTAACAGGGCTCTAGACCCCAGGAAAGGCAGGGGGAGAGAAGCAGGCAGCGACGGCCTCTCTCCCCCTGCCTTTCCTGGGGGCTCTGTGGGGTGAGAAGCAGTGTATCGGGGTATACACATGCACACACACGCACCCTCATTTTATGAAGGATATTTGGGTAAAAAAATTCTTTTACCCAAATATCCTTGATAAAATGAGGGTGTGTGTTATAGGCGGATGCGTGGTACACCCCGATAAATACGGTAATGTTCCCTTATGCTGCTACCCTTTTATAATCCATAATTTTTGGGCCAAGTAGTCTAATTACTTGGCGACATAATAACAGTATGAGTGCATGGTTTGGGAAAATAGATGCAGAAGGACAAATGGATGAAAGGATGGCCGCATCTGGCAACTTTACTGTTTGCTTTTTTTCAATGCAAAGGAGGAGCGTATAATTATTAAAAATGGTATTTTTGGAGATGGACAGGCAGGCTGTAGGGGAGGAGGTAGGCCTGTATTTTGAACTTAAAAACTCAAATGGGTTTTTGGGTTCAAAATGTGTTTTTTTCACTAATGCTGCTATCCTTTTATAATTCATAATGTTTGGGCCAGGTAGTCTAATTACTTGGCCACATAATAACAGTATGAGTGCATGGTTTGGGAAAATAGATGCAGAAGGACAAATGGATGAAAGGATGGCCGCATCTGGCAACTTTACTGTTTACTTTTTTTCAATGCAAAGGAGGAGCGTATAATTATTAAAAAGGGTATTTTTGGAGATGGACAGGCAGGCTGTAGGGGAGGAGGTAGGCCTGTATTTTGAACTTAAAAACTCAAATGGGTTTTTGGGTTCAAAATGTGTTTTTTTCACTAATGCTGCTATCCTTTTATAATTCATAATGTTTGGGCCAGGTAGTCTAATTACTTGGCCACATAATAACAGTATGAGTGCATGGTTTGGGAAAATAGATGCAGAAGGACAAATGGATGAAAGGATGGCCGCATCTGGCAACTTTACTGTTTGCTTTTTTTCAATGCAAAGGAGGAGCGTATAATTATTAAAAGGGTATTTTTGGAGATGGACAGGCAGGCTGTAGGGGAGGAGGTAGGCCTGTATTTTGAACTTAAAAACTCAAATGGGTTTTTGGGTTCAAAATGTGTTTTTTTCCCTTATGCTGCTATCCTTTTATAATCCATAATTTTTGGGCCAGGTAGTCTAATTACTTGGCGACATAATAACAGTATGAGTGCGTGGTTTGGGAAAATAGATGCAGAAGGACAAATGGATGAAAGGATGGCCGCATCTGGCAACTTTACTGTTTGCTTTTTTTCAATGCAAAGGAGAAGCGTATAATTATTAAAAATCGTATTTTTGGAGATGGACAGGCAGGCTGTAGGGGAGGAGGTAGGCCTGTATTTTGAACTTAAAAACTCAAATGGGTTTTTGGGTTCAAAATGTGTATTTTTCCCTTATGCTGCTATCCTTTTATAATCCATAATTTTGGGGCCAGGTTGTCCGATAACTTGGCAAAGTGTAAACAGTATGAGTGTATGATGGTTTGGGAACATAGGTGTAGAAGCACAAATCGATGAAAGGATAGCAGCATATGGCAACTTAACTGTTTGTTTTTCCAAAGCAAATGAAGAGTGCATAATTATTAAAAAAGGGTATTTTTGGAGATGGACAGGCAGGCTGATGGGGAGGAGGTAGGCCTGTATTTTGAACTTAAAAACTCAAATGGGTTTTTGGGTTCAAAATATGTATTTTTCCCTTATGCTGCTATCCTTTTATAATCCATAATTTTTGGGCCAGGTAGTCTAATTACTTGGCGACATAATAACAGTATGAGTGCATGGTTTGGGAAAATAGATGCAGAAGGACAAATGGATGAAAGGATGGCCGCATCTGGCACCTTTACTGTTTGCTTTTTTTCAATGCAAAGGAGGAGCGTATAATTATTAAAAAGGGTATTTTTGGAGATGGACAGGCAGGCTGTAGGGGAGGAGGTAGAAAGAAAGAAATAAGGGGCAGCGGCACCCATTGCCGGCGCCGCTTCCCTGTTGCCTCCCCCATCCCCGGTTGTATAATTACCTGTTGCTGGGGTCGGGTCAGCGCTACTTCAGGACTCCGGGGTGCATCCCCTGCGTCGTTGCTATGCGCTGCATGGCGCGGCGCAATGACGAGTGACATCACTCGTCATCACGTCTCGCAACGCATAGCAATGATGTAGGGGACGCACACCGGAGGCCTGAAGCAGCGCGGACCCGACCCCGGCAACAGGTAATTATACAACTAGGGATGGGGGAGGCAACGGGGCAGCGGCGACGGCAATGGGTGCCGCTGCCCCTTATCTCCCCCTGGCTATCGGTGCAGCTGCCCCATTGCCGACACCGCTTCTCTCCCCCTGGCTATCGGCGCTGGCAATGGGACAGCGGCACCGATAGCCAGGGGGAGAGAAGGGGCAGCGGCGCCGATAGCAGGGGGGGAGAAGCGGCGGTAACAGGGCTCTAGACCCCAGGAAAGGCAGGGGGAGAGAAGCAGGCAGCGACGGCCTCTCTCCCCCTGCCTTTCCTGGGGGCTCTGTGGGGTGAGAAGCAGTGTATCGGGGTATACACATGCACACACACGCACCCTCATTTTATGAAGGATATTTGGGTAAAAAAATTCTTTTACCCAAATATCCTTGATAAAATGAGGGTGTGTGTTATAGGCGGATGCGTGGTACACCCCGATAAATACGGTAATGTTCCCTTATGCTGCTACCCTTTTATAATCCATAATTTTTGGGCCAGGTAGTCTAATTACTTGGCGACATAATAACAGTATGAGTGCAAGGTTTGGGAAAATAGATGCAGAAGGACAAATGGATGAAAGGATGGCCGCATCTGGCAACTTTACTGTTTGCTTTTTTTCAATGCAAAGGAGGAGCGTATAATTATTAAAAAGGGTATTTTTGGAGATGGACAGGCAGGCTGTAGGGGAGGAGGTAGGCCTGTATTTTGAACTTAAAAACTCAAATGGGTTTTTGGGTTCAAAATGTGTTTTTTTCACTAATGCTGCTATCCTTTTATAATTCATAATGTTTGGGCCAGGTAGTCTAATTACTTGGCCACATAATAACAGTATGAGTGCATGGTTTGGGAAAATAGATGCAGAAGGACAAATGGATGAAAGGATGGCCGCATCTGGCAACTTTACTGTGCTTTTTTTCAATGCAAAGGAGGAGCGTATAATTATTAAAAGGGTATTTTTGGAGATGGACAGGCAGGCTGTAGGGGAGGAGGTAGGCCTGTATTTTGAACTTAAAAACTCAAATGGGTTTTTGGGTTCAAAATGTGTTTTTTTCCCTTATGCTGCTATCCTTTTATAATCCATAATTTTTGGGCCAGGCAGTCTAATTACTTGGCGACATAATAACAGTATGAGTGCGTGGTTTGGGAAAATAGATGCAGAAGGACAAATGGATGAAAGGATGGCCGCATCTGGCAACTTTACTGTTTGCTTTCTTTCAATGCAAAGGAGAAGCGTATAATTATTAAAAATCGTATTTTTGGAGATGGACAGGCAGGCTGTAGGGGAGGAGGTAGGCCTGTATTTTGAACTTAAAAACTCAAATGGGTTTTTGGGTTCAAAATGTGTATTTTTCCCTTATGCTGCTATCCTTTTATAATCCATAATTTTGGGGCCAGGTTGTCCGATAACTTGGCAAAGTGTAAACAGTATGAGTGTATGATGGTTTGGGAACATAGGTGTAGAAGCACAAATCGATGAAAGGATAGCAGCATATGGCAACTTAACTGTTTGTTTTTCCAAAGCAAATGAAGAGTGCATAATTATTAAAAAAGGGTATTTTTGGAGATGGACAGGCAGGCTGATGGGGAGGAGGTAGGCCTGTATTTTGAACTTAAAAACTCAAATGAGTTTTTGGGTTCAAAATATGTATTTTTCCCTTATGCTGCTATCCTTTTATAATCCATAATTTTTGGGCCAGGTAGTCTAATTACTTGGCGACATAATAACAGTATGAGTGCATGGTTTGGGAAAATAGATGCAGAAGGACAAATGGATGAAAGGATGGCCGCATCTGGCACCTTTACTGTTTGCTTTTTTTCAATGCAAAGGAGGAGCGTATAATTATTAAAAAGGGTATTTTTGGAGATGGAAAGGCAGGCTGTAGGGGAGGAGGTAGAAAGAAAGAAAGAAGGGGCAGCGGCACCCATTGCCGGCGCCGCTTCCCTGTTGCCTCCCCCATCCCCGGTTGTATAATTACCTGTTGCTGGGGTCGGGTCAGCGCTGCTTCAGGACTCCGGGGTGCATCCCCTGCGTCGTTGCTATGCGCTGCATGGAGCGGCGCAATGACGAGTGACATCACTCGTCATTGCGTCTCGCAACGCATAGCAATGATGTAGGGGACGCACACCGGAGGCCTGAAGCAGCGCGGACCCGACCCCGGCAACAGGTAATTATACAACTAGGGATGGGGGAGGCAACGGGGCAGCGGCGACGGCAATGGGTGCCGCTGCCCCTTATCTCCCCCTGGCTATCGGTGCAGCTGCCCCATTGCCGACACCGCTTCTCTCCCCCTGGCTATCGGCGCTGGCAATGGGACAGCGGCACCGATAGCCAGGGGGAGAGAAGGGGCAGCGGCGCCGATAGCAGGGGGAGAGAAGCGGCGGTAACAGGGCTCTAGACCCCAGGAAAGGCAGGGGGAGAGAAGCAGGCAGCGACGGCCTCTCTCCCCCTGCCTTTCCTGGGGGCTCTGTGGGGTGAGAAGCAGTGTATCGGGGTATACACATGCACACACACGCACCCTCATTTTATGAAGGATATTTGGGTAAAAAAATTCTTTTACCCAAATATCCTTGATAAAATGAGGGTGTGTGTTATAGGCGGATGCGTGGTACACCCCGATAAATACGGTAATGTTCCCTTATGCTGCTACCCTTTTATAATCCATAATTTTTGGGCCAAGTAGTCTAATTACTTGGCGACATAATAACAGTATGAGTGCATGGTTTGGGAAAATAGATGCAGAAGGACAAATGGATGAAAGGATGGCCGCATCTGGCAACTTTACTGTTTGCTTTTTTTCAATGCAAAGGAGGAGCGTATAATTATTAAAAATGGTATTTTTGGAGATGGACAGGCAGGCTGTAGGGGAGGAGGTAGGCCTGTATTTTGAACTTAAAAACTCAAATGGGTTTTTGGGTTCAAAATGTGTTTTTTTCACTAATGCTGCTATCCTTTTATAATTCATAATGTTTGGGCCAGGTAGTCTAATTACTTGGCCACATAATAACAGTATGAGTGCATGGTTTGGGAAAATAGATGCAGAAGGACAAATGGATGAAAGGATGGCCGCATCTGGCAACTTTACTGTTTACTTTTTTTCAATGCAAAGGAGGAGCGTATAATTATTAAAAAGGGTATTTTTGGAGATGGACAGGCAGGCTGTAGGGGAGGAGGTAGGCCTGTATTTTGAACTTAAAAACTCAAATGGGTTTTTGGGTTCAAAATGTGTAGTTTTCACTAATGCTGCTATCCTTTTATAATCCATAATTTTTGGGCAAGGTAGTCTAATTACTTGGCGACATAATAACAGTATGAGTGCATGGTTTGGGAAAATAGATGCAGAAGGACAAATGGATGAAAGGATGGCCGCATCTGGCAACTTTACTGTTTGCTTTTTTTCAATGCAAAGGAGGAGCGTATAATTATTAAAAGGGTATTTTTGGAGATGGACAGGCAGGCTGTAGGGGAGGAGGTAGGCCTGTATTTTGAACTTAAAAACTCAAATGGGTTTTTGGGTTCAAAATGTGTTTTTTTCCCTTATGCTGCTATCCTTTTATAATCCATAATTTTTGGGCCAGGTAGTCTAATTACTTGGCGACATAATAACAGTATGAGTGCGTGGTTTGGGAAAATAGATGCAGAAGGACAAATGGATGAAAGGATGGCCGCATCTGGCAACTTTACTGTTTGCTTTTTTTCAATGCAAAGGAGAAGCGTATAATTATTAAAAATCGTATTTTTGGAGATGGACAGGCAGGCTGTAGGGGAGGAGGTAGGCCTGTATTTTGAACTTAAAAACTCAAATGGGTTTTTGGGTTCAAAATGTGTATTTTTCCCTTATGCTGCTATCCTTTTATAATCCATAATTTTGGGGCCAGGTTGTCCGATAACTTGGCAAAGTGTAAACAGTATGAGTGTATGATGGTTTGGGAACATAGGTGTAGAAGCACAAATCGATGAAAGGATAGCAGCATATGGCAACTTAACTGTTTGTTTTTCCAAAGCAAATGAAGAGTGCATAATTATTAAAAAAGGGTATTTTTGGAGATGGACAGGCAGGCTGATGGGGAGGAGGTAGGCCTGTATTTTGAACTTAAAAACTCAAATGGGTTTTTGGGTTCAAAATATGTATTTTTCCCTTATGCTGCTATCCTTTTATAATCCATAATTTTTGGGCCAGGTAGTCTAATTACTTGGCGACATAATAACAGTATGAGTGCATGGTTTGGGAAAATAGATGCAGAAGGACAAATGGATGAAAGGATGGCCGCATCTGGCACCTTTACTGTTTGCTTTTTTTCAATGCAAAGGAGGAGCGTATAATTATTAAAAAGGGTATTTTTGGAGATGGACAGGCAGGCTGTAGGGGAGGAGGTAGAAAGAAAGAAATAAGGGGCAGCGGCACCCATTGCCGGCGCCGCTTCCCTGTTGCCTCCCCCATCCCCGGTTGTATAATTACCTGTTGCTGGGGTCGGGTCAGCGCTACTTCAGGACTCCGGGGTGCATCCCCTGCGTCGTTGCTATGCGCTGCATGGCGCGGCGCAATGACGAGTGACATCACTCGTCATCACGTCTCGCAACGCATAGCAATGATGTAGGGGACGCACACCGGAGGCCTGAAGCAGCGCGGACCCGACCCCGGCAACAGGTAATTATACAACTAGGGATGGGGGAGGCAACGGGGCAGCGGCGACGGCAATGGGTGCCGCTGCCCCTTATCTCCCCCTGGCTATCGGTGCAGCTGCCCCATTGCCGACACCGCTTCTCTCCCCCTGGCTATCGGCGCTGGCAATGGGACAGCGGCACCGATAGCCAGGGGGAGAGAAGGGGCAGCGGCGCCGATAGCAGGGGGGGAGAAGCGGCGGTAACAGGGCTCTAGACCCCAGGAAAGGCAGGGGGAGAGAAGCAGGCAGCGACGGCCTCTCTCCCCCTGCCTTTCCTGGGGGCTCTGTGGGGTGAGAAGCAGTGTATCGGGGTATACACATGCACACACACGCACCCTCATTTTATGAAGGATATTTGGGTAAAAAAATTCTTTTACCCAAATATCCTTGATAAAATGAGGGTGTGTGTTATAGGCGGATGCGTGGTACACCCCGATAAATACGGTAATGTTCCCTTATGCTGCTACCCTTTTATAATCCATAATTTTTGGGCCAGGTAGTCTAATTACTTGGCGACATAATAACAGTATGAGTGCAAGGTTTGGGAAAATAGATGCAGAAGGACAAATGGATGAAAGGATGGCCGCATCTGGCAACTTTACTGTTTGCTTTTTTTCAATGCAAAGGAGGAGCGTATAATTATTAAAAAGGGTATTTTTGGAGATGGACAGGCAGGCTGTAGGGGAGGAGGTAGGCCTGTATTTTGAACTTAAAAACTCAAATGGGTTTTTGGGTTCAAAATGTGTATTTTTCACTAATGCTGCTATCCTTTTATAATCCATAATTTTTGGGCAAGGTAGTCTAATTACTTGGCGACATAATAACAGTATGAGTGCATGGTTTGGGAAAATAGATGCAGAAGGACAAATGGATGAAAGGATGGCCGCATCTGGCAACTTTACTGTTTGCTTTTTTTCAATGCAAAGGAGGAGCGTATAATTATTAAAAAGGGTATTTTTGGAGATGGACAGGCAGGCTGTAGGGGAGGAGGTAGGCCTGTATTTTGAACTTAAAAACTCAAATGGGTTTTTGGGTTCAAAATGTGTATTTTTCCCTTATGCTGCTATCCTTTTATAATCCATAATTTTTGGGCCAGGTAGTCTAATTACTTGGCGACATAATAACACTATGAGTGCATGGTTTGGGAAAATAGATGCAGAAGGACAAATGGATGAAAGGATGGCCGCATCTGGCAACTTTACTGTTTGCTTTTTTTCAATGCAAAGGAGGAGCGTATAATTATTAAAAGGGTATTTTTGGAGATGGACAGGCAGGCTGTAGGGGAGGAGGTAGGCCTGTATTTTGAACTTAAAAACTCAAATGGGTTTTTGGGTTCAAAATGTGTATTTTTCACTAATGCTGCTATCCTTTTATAAACCATAATTTTTGGGCCAGGTAGTCTAATTACTTGGCGACATAATAACAGTATGAGTGCATGGTTTGGGAAAATAGATGCAGAAGGACAAATGGATGAAAGGATGGCCGCATCTGGCAACTTTACTGTTTGCTTTTTTTCAATGCAAAGGAAAAGCGTATAATTATTAAAAATCGTATTTTTGGAGATGGACAGGCAGGCTGTAGGGGAGGAGGTAGGCCTGTATTTTGAACTTAAAAACTCAAATGGGTTTTTGGGTTCAAAATGTGTTTTTTTCACTAATGCTGCTATCCTTTTATAATTCATAATGTTTGGGCCAGGTAGTCTAATTACTTGGCGACATAATAACAGTATGAGTGCGTGGTTTGGGAAAATAGATGCAGAAGGACAAATGGATGAAAGGAATGCCGCATCTGGCAACTTTACTGTCTGCTTTTTTTCAATGCAAAGGAGGAGCGTATAATTATTAAAAGGCTATTTTTGGAGATGGACAGGCAGGCTGTAGGGGAGGAGGTAGGCCTGTATTTTGAACTTAAAAACTCAAATGGGTTTTTGGGTTCAAAATGTGTATTTTTCCCTTATGCTGCTAT
Organism: Hyla sarda; assembly: GCF_029499605.1. Classification (NCBI taxonomy): domain Eukaryota; kingdom Metazoa; phylum Chordata; class Amphibia; order Anura; family Hylidae; genus Hyla; species Hyla sarda. The sequence goes on from NW_026609456.1 coordinate 9,347, forward strand.
CCTTTTATAATCCATTATTTTGGGGCCAGGTTGTCCGATAACTTGGCAAAGTGAAAACAGTATGAGTGTATGATGGTTACCCCTGCTATCGGCGCTGCTGCCCCTTCTCTCCCCCTGGCTATCAGTGCCGCTGCCCCATTGCCGGCGCCGATAGCCAGGGGGAGAGAAACGGCGCCGGCAATGGGGCAGCGATGTCAACAGACAGGGGGAAAGAAGGGGCAGCGGCACCCATTGCCGGCGCCGCTGCCCCGTTGCCTCCCCCATCCCCGGTTGTATAATTACCCGTTGCTGGGGTCGGGTCAGCGCTGCTTCAGGCCTCCGATGTGCATTCCCTGCGTCGTTGCTATGCTTTGCATGGCGCGGCGCAATGACGAGAGACGTCACTCGTCATTGAGTCTCGCAACGCATAGCAATGATGCAGGGGACGCACAACAGAGGCCTTAAGCAGCTCGGACCCGACCCCGGCAACAGGTAATTATACAACTAGGGATGGGGGAGGCAACGGGGCAGCGGCGCCGGCAATGGGTGCCGCTAACCCTTATGCCTCCCTGGCTATCGGTGCCGTTGCCCCATTACCGGCGCCGCTTCTCTCCCTCTGGCTATTGGCGCTGGCAATGGGACAGCGGCACCGATAGCCAGGGGGAGAGAAGGGGCAGCGGCGCCGATAGCAGGGGGAGAGAAGGGGCGGTAGCAGGGCTCTAGACCCCAGGAAAGGCAGGGGGAGAGAAGCAGGCAGCGACGGCCTCTCTCCCCCTGCCTTTCCTGGGGGCTCTGTGGGTTGAGAAGCAGTGTATCGGGGTACACACATGCACACACACGCACCCTCATTTTATGAAGGATATTTGGGTAAAAACTTTTTTTACCCAAATATCCTTGGTAAAATGAGGGTGCGTGTTACAGGCCGGTGCGATGTACACCCCGATAAATACGGTAATGTTCCCTTATGCTGCTACCCTTTTATAATCCATAATTTTTGGGCCAGGTAGTCTAATTACTTGGCGACATAATAACAGTATGAGTGCATGGTTTGGGAAAATAGATGCAGAAGGACAAATGGATGAAAGGATGGCCGCATCTGGCAACTTTACTGTTTGCTTTTTTTCAATGCAAAGGAGGAGCGTATCATTATTAAAAAGGGTATTTTTGGAGATGGACAGGCAGGCTGTAGGGGAGGAGGTAGGCCTGTATTTTGAACTTAAAAACTCAAATAGGTTTTTGGGTTCAAAATGTGTATTTTTCACTAATGCTGCTATCCTTTTATAAACCATAATTTTTGGGCCAGGTAGTCTAATTACTTGGCGACATAATAACAGTATGAGTGCATGGTTTGGGAAAATAGATGCAGAAGGACAAATGGATGAAAGGATGGCCGCATCTGGCAACTTTACTGTTTGCTTTTTTTCAATGCAAAGGAGGAGCGTATAATTATTAAAAAGGGTATTTTTGGAGATGGACAGGCAGGCTGTAGGGGAGGAGGTAGGCCTGTATTTTGAACTTAAAAACTCAAATGGGTTTTTGGGTTCAAAATGTGTATTTTTCCCTTATGCTGCTATCCTTTTATAATCCATAATTTTGGGGCCAGGTTGTCCGATAACTTGGCAAAGTGTAAACAGTATGAGTGTATGATGGTTTGGGAACATAGGTGTAGAAGCACAAATCGATGAAAGGATAGCAGCATATGGCAACTTAACTGTTTGTTTTTCCAAAGCAAATGAAGAGTGCATAATTATTAAAAAAGGGTATTTTTGGAGATGGACAGGCAGGCTGATGGGGAGGAGGTAGGCCTGTATTTTGAACTTAAAAACTCAAATGGGTTTTTGGGTTCAAAATATGTATTTTTCCCTTATGCTGCTATCCTTTTATAATCCATAATTTTTGGGCCAGGTAGTCTAATTACTTGGCGACATAATAACAGTATGAGTGCATGGTTTGGGAAAATAGATGCAGAAGGACAAATGGATGAAAGGATGGCCGCATCTGGCACCTTTACTGTTTTCTTTTTTTCAATGCAAAGGAGGAGCGTATAATTATTAAAAAGGGTATTTTTGGAGATGGACAGGCAGGCTGTAGGGGAGGAGGTAGAAAGAAAGAAAGAAAGAAGGGGCAGCAGCACCCATTGCCGGCGCCGCTTCCCTGTTGCCTCACCCATCCCCGGTTGTATAATTACCTGTTGCTGGGGTCGGGTCAGCGCTGCTTCAGGACTCCGGGGTGCATCCCCTGCGTCGTTGCTATGCGCTGCATGGCGCGGCGCAATGACGAGTGACATCACTCGTCATCGCGTCTCGCAACGCATAGCAATGATGTAGGGGACGCACACCGGAGGCCTGAAGCAGCGCGGACCCGACCCCGGCAACAGGTAATTATACAACTAGGGATGGGGGAGGCAACGGGGCAGCGGCGACGGCAATGGGTGCCGCTGCCCCTTATCTCCCCCTGGCTATCGGTGCAGCTGCCCCATTGCCGACACCGCTTCTCTCCCCCTGGCTATCGGCGCTGGCAATGGGACAGCGGCACCGATAGCCAGGGGGAGAGAAGGGGCAGCGGCGCCGATAGCAGGGGGAGAGAAGCGGCGGTAACAGGGCTGTAGACCCCAGGAAAGGCAGGGGGAGAGAAGCAGGCAGCGACGGCCTCTCTCCCCCTGCCTTTCCTGGGGGCTCTGTGGGGTGAGAAGCAGTGTATCGGGGTATACACATGCACACACACGCACCCTCATTTTATGAAGGATATTTGGGTAAAAAAATTCTTTTACCCAAATATCCTTGATAAAATGAGGGTGTGTGTTATAGGCGGATGCGTGGTACACCCCGATAAATACGGTAATGTTCCCTTATGCTGCTACCCTTTTATAATCCATAATTTTTGGGCCAAGTAGTCTAATTACTTGGCGACATAATAACAGTATGAGTGCATGGTTTGGGAAAATAGATGCAGAAGGACAAATGGATGAAAGGATGGCCGCATCTGGCAACTTTACTGTTTGCTTTTTTTCAATGCAAAGGAGGAGCGAATAATTATTAAAAAGGGTATTTTTGGAGATGGACAGGCAGGCTGTAGGGGAGGAGGTAGGCCTGTATTTTGAACTTAAAAACTCAAATGGGTTTTTGGGTTCAAAATGTGTATTTTTCACTAATGCTGCTATCCTTTTATAATCCATAATTTTTGGGCCAGGTAGTCTAATTACTTGGCGACATAATAACAGTATGAGTGCGTGGTTTGGGAAAATAGATGCAGAAGGACAAATGGATGAAAGGATGGCCGCATCTGGCAACTTTACTGTTTGCTTTTTTCAATGCAAAGGAGAAGCGTATAATTATTAAAAATCGTATTTTTGGAGATGGACAGGCAGGCTGTAGGGGAGGAGGTAGGCCTGTATTTTGAACTTTAAAACTCAAATGGGTTTTTGGGTTCAAAATGTGTATTTTTCACTAATGCTGCTATCCTTTTATAATCCATAATTTTTGTTCCAGGTAGTCTAAATACTTGGCGACATAATAACAGTATGAGAGCATGGTTTGGGAAAATAGATGCAGAAGGACAAATGGATGAAAGGATGGCCGCATCTGGCAACTTTACTGTTTGCTTTTTTTCAATGCAAAGGAAGAGCGTATAATTATTAAAAATGGTATTTTTGGAGATGGACAGGCAGGCTGTAGGGGAGGAGGTAGGCCTGTATTTTGAACTTAAAAACTCAAATGGGTTTTTGGGTTCAAAATGTGTTTTTTTCACTAATGCTGCTATCCTTTTATAATTCATAATGTTTGGGACAGGTAGTCTAATTACTTGGCGACATAATAACAGTATGAGTGAATGGTTTGGGAAAATAGATGCAGAAGGACAAATGGATGAAAGGATGGCCGCATCTGGCAACTTTACTGTTTACTTTTTTTCAATGCAAAGGAGGAGCGTATAATTATTAAAAAGGGTATTTTTGGAGATGGACAGGCAGGCTGTAGGGGAGGAGGTAGGCTTGTATTTTGAACTTAAAAACTCAAATGGGTTTTTGGGTTCAAAATGTGTATTTTTCACTAATGCTCCTATCCTTTTATAATCCATAATTTTTGGGCAAGGTAGTCTAATTACTTGGCGACATAATAACAGTATGAGTGCATGGTTTGGGAAAATAGATGCAGAAGGACAAATGGATGAAAGGATGGCCGCATCTGGCAACTTTACTGTTTGCTTTTTTTCAATGCAAAGGAGGAGCGTATAATTATTAAAAGGGTATTTTTGGAGATGGACAGGCAGGCTGTAGGGGAGGAGGTAGGCCTGTATTTTGAACTTAAAAACTCAAATGGGTTTTTGGGTTCAAAATGTGTATTTTTCCCTTATGCTGCTATCCTTTTATAATCCATAATTTTTGGGCCAGGTAGTCTAATTACTTGGCGACATAATAACAGTATGAGTGCGTGGTTTGGGAAAATAGATGCAGAAGGACAAATGGATGAAAGGAATGCCGCATCTGGCAACTTTACTGTCTGCTTTTTTTCAATGCAAAGGAGGAGCGTATAATTATTAAAAGGCTATTTTTGGAGATGGACAGGCAGGCTGTAGGGGAGGAGGTAGGCCTGTATTTTGAACTTAAAAACTCAAATGGGTTTTTGGGTTCAAAATGTGTATTTTTCCCTTATGCTGCTATCCTTTTATAATCCATCATTTTGGGGCCAGGTTGTCCGATAACTTGGCAAAGTGAAAACAGTATGAGTGTATGATGGTTACCCCTGCTATCGGCGCTGCTGCCCCTTCTCTCCCCCTGGCTATCAGTGCCGCTGCCCCATTGCCGGCGCCGATAGCCAGGGGGAGAGAAACGGCGCCGGCAATGGGGCAGCGATGTCGACAGACAGGGGGAAAGAAGGGGCAGCGGCACCCATTGCCGGCGCCGCTGCCCCGTTGCCTCCCCCATCCCCGGTTGTATAATTACCTGTTGCTGGGGTCGGGTCAGCGCTGCTTCAGGCCTCCGGTGTGCATTCCCTGCGTCGTTGCTATGCTTTGCATGGCGCGGCGCAATGACGAGAGACGTCACTCGTCATTGCGTCTCGCAACGCATAGCAATGATGCAGGGGACGCACAACAGAGGCCTGAAGCAGCTCGGACCCAACCCCGGCAACAGGTAATTATACAACTAGGGATGGGGGAGGCAACGGGGCAGCGGCGCCGGCAATGGGTGCCGCTGCCCCTTATGCCCCCCTGGCTATCGGTGCCGTTGCCCCATTACCGGCGCCGCTTCTCTCCCCCTGGCTATTGGCGCTGGCAATGGGACAGCGGCACCGATAGCCAGGGGGAGAGAAGGGGCAGCGGCGCCGATAGCAGGGGGAGAGAAGCGGCGGTAGCAGGGCTCTAGACCCCAGGAAAGGCAGGGGGAGAGAAGCAGGCAGCGACGGCCTCTCTCCCCCTGCCTTTCCTGGGGGCTCGGTGGGTTGAGAAGCAGTGTATCGGGGTACACACATGCACACACACGCACCCTCATTTTATGAAGGATATTTGGGTAAAAACTTTTTTTACCCAAATATCCTTGGTAAAATGAGAGTGCGTGTTATAGGCCGGTGCGTTGTACACCCCGATAAATACGGTAATGTTCCCTTATGCTGCTACCCTTTTATAATCCATAATTTTTGGGCCAGGTAGTCTAATTACTTGGCGACATAATAACAGTATGAGTGCATGGTTTGGGAAAATAGATGCAGAAGGACAAATGGATGAAAGGGTGGCCGCATCTGGCAACTTTACTGTTTGCTTTTTTTCAATGCAAAGGAGAGGCGTATAATTATTAAAAATCATATTTTTGGAGATGGACAGGCAGGCTGTAGGGGAGGAGGTAGGCCTATATTTTGAACTTAAAAACTCAAATGGGTTTTTGGGTTCAAAATGTGTATTTTTCACTAATGCTGCTATCCTTTTATAAACCATAATTTTTGGGCCAGGTAGTCTAATTACTTGGCGACATAATAACAGTATGAGTGCATGGTTTGGGAAAATAGATGCAGAAGGACAAATGGATGAAAGGATGGCCGCATCTGGCAACTTTACTGTTTGCTTTTTTTCAATGCAAAGGAGGAGCGTATAATTATTAAAAGGGTATTTTTGGAGATGGACAGGCAGGCTGTAGGGGAGGAGGTAGGCCTATGTTTTGAACTTAAAAACTCAAATGGGTTTTTGGGTTCAAAATGTGTATTTTTCACTAATGCTGCTATCCTTTTATAAACCATAATTTTTGGGCCAGGTAGTCTAATTACTTGGCGACATAATAACAGTATGAGTGCATGGTTTGGGAAAATAGATGCAGAAGGACAAATGGATGAAAGGATGGCCGCATCTGGCAACTTTACTGTTTGCTTTTTTTCAATGCAAAGGAGGAGCGTATAATTATTAAAAATGGTATTTTTGGAGATGGACAGGCAGGCTGTAGGGGAGGAGGTAGGCCTGTATTTTGAACTTAAAAACTCAAATGGGTTTTTGGGTTCAAAATGTGTTTTTTTCACTAATGCTGCTATCCTTTTATAATTCATAATGTTTGGGCCAGGTAGTCTAATTACTTGGCCACATAATAACAGTATGAGTGCATGGTTTGGGAAAATAGATGCAGAAGGACAAATGGATGAAAGGATGGCCGCATCTGGCAACTTTACTGTTTACTTTTTTTCAATGCAAAGGAGGAGCGTATAATTATTAAAAAGGGTATTTTTGGAGATGGACAGGCAGGCTGTAGGGGAGGAGCTAGGCCTGTATTTTGAACTTAAAAACTCAAATGGGTTTTTGGGTTCAAAATGTGTAGTTTTCACTAATGCTGCTATCCTTTTATAATCCATAATTTTTGGGCAAGGTAGTCTAATTACTTGGCGACATAATAACAGTATGAGTGCATGGTTTGGGAAAATAGATGCAGAAGGACAAATGGATGAAAGGATGGCCGCATCTGGCAACTTTACTGTTTGCTTTTTTTCAATGCAAAGGAGGAGCGTATAATTATTAAAAGGGTATTTTTGGAGATGGACAGGCAGGCTGTAGGGGAGGAGGTAGGCCTGTATTTTGAACTTAAAAACTCAAATGGGTTTTTGGGTTCAAAATGTGTTTTTTTCCCTTATGCTGCTATCCTTTTATAATCCATAATTTTTGGGCCAGGTAGTCTAATTACTTGGCGACATAATAACAGTATGAGTGCGTGGTTTGGGAAAATAGATGCAGAAGGACAAATGGATGAAAGGATGGCCGCATCTGGCAACTTTACTGTTTGCTTTTTTTCAATGCAAAGGAGAAGCGTATAATTATTAAAAATCGTATTTTTGGAGATGGACAGGCAGGCTGTAGGGGAGGAGGTAGGCCTGTATTTTGAACTTAAAAACTCAAATGGGTTTTTGGGTTCAAAATGTGTATTTTTCCCTTATGCTGCTATCCTTTTATAATCCATAATTTTGGGGCCAGGTTGTCCGATAACTTGGCAAAGTGTAAACAGTATGAGTGTATGATGGTTTGGGAACATAGGTGTAGAAGCACAAATCGATGAAAGGATAGCAGCATATGGCAACTTAACTGTTTGTTTTTCCAAAGCAAATGAAGAGTGCATAATTATTAAAAAAGGGTATTTTTGGAGATGGACAGGCAGGCTGATGGGGAGGAGGTAGGCCTGTATTTTGAACTTAAAAACTCAAATGGGTTTTTGGGTTCAAAATATGTATTTTTCCCTTATGCTGCTATCCTTTTATAATCCATAATTTTTGGGCCAGGTAGTCTAATTACTTGGCGACATAATAACAGTATGAGTGCATGGTTTGGGAAAATAGATGCAGAAGGACAAATGGATGAAAGGATGGCCGCATCTGGCACCTTTACTGTTTGCTTTTTTTCAATGCAAAGGAGGAGCGTATAATTATTAAAAAGGGTATTTTTGGAGATGGACAGGCAGGCTGTAGGGGAGGAGGTAGAAAGAAAGAAATAAGGGGCAGCGGCACCCATTGCCGGCGCCGCTTCCCTGTTGCCTCCCCCATCCCCGGTTGTATAATTACCTGTTGCTGGGGTCGGGTCAGCGCTACTTCAGGACTCCGGGGTGCATCCCCTGCGTCGTTGCTATGCGCTGCATGGCGCGGCGCAATGACGAGTGACATCACTCGTCATCACGTCTCGCAACGCATAGCAATGATGTAGGGGACGCACACCGGAGGCCTGAAGCAGCGCGGACCCGACCCCGGCAACAGGTAATTATACAACTAGGGATGGGGGAGGCAACGGGGCAGCGGCGACGGCAATGGGTGCCGCTGCCCCTTATCTCCCCCTGGCTATCGGTGCAGCTGCCCCATTGCCGACACCGCTTCTCTCCCCCTGGCTATCGGCGCTGGCAATGGGACAGCGGCACCGATAGCCAGGGGGAGAGAAGGGGCAGCGGCGCCGATAGCAGGGGGGGAGAAGCGGCGGTAACAGGGCTCTAGACCCCAGGAAAGGCAGGGGGAGAGAAGCAGGCAGCGACGGCCTCTCTCCCCCTGCCTTTCCTGGGGGCTCTGTGGGGTGAGAAGCAGTGTATCGGGGTATACACATGCACACACACGCACCCTCATTTTATGAAGGATATTTGGGTAAAAAAATTCTTTTACCCAAATATCCTTGATAAAATGAGGGTGTGTGTTATAGGCGGATGCGTGGTACACCCCGATAAATACGGTAATGTTCCCTTATGCTGCTACCCTTTTATAATCCATAATTTTTGGGCCAGGTAGTCTAATTACTTGGCGACATAATAACAGTATGAGTGCAAGGTTTGGGAAAATAGATGCAGAAGGACAAATGGATGAAAGGATGGCCGCATCTGGCAACTTTACTGTTTGCTTTTTTTCAATGCAAAGGAGGAGCGTATAATTATTAAAAAGGGTATTTTTGGAGATGGACAGGCAGGCTGTAGGGGAGGAGGTAGGCCTGTATTTTGAACTTAAAAACTCAAATGGGTTTTTGGGTTCAAAATGTGTTTTTTTCACTAATGCTGCTATCCTTTTATAATTCATAATGTTTGGGCCAGGTAGTCTAATTACTTGGCCACATAATAACAGTATGAGTGCATGGTTTGGGAAAATAGATGCAGAAGGACAAATGGATGAAAGGATGGCCGCATCTGGCAACTTTACTGTTTGCTTTTTTTCAATGCAAAGGAGGAGCGTATAATTATTAAAAGGGTATTTTTGGAGATGGACAGGCAGGCTGTAGGGGAGGAGGTAGGCCTGTATTTTGAACTTAAAAACTCAAATGGGTTTTTGGGTTCAAAATGTGTTTTTTTCCCTTATGCTGCTATCCTTTTATAATCCATAATTTTTGGGCCAGGCAGTCTAATTACTTGGCGACATAATAACAGTATGAGTGCGTGGTTTGGGAAAATAGATGCAGAAGGACAAATGGATGAAAGGATGGCCGCATCTGGCAACTTTACTGTTTGCTTTCTTTCAATGCAAAGGAGAAGCGTATAATTATTAAAAATCGTATTTTTGGAGATGGACAGGCAGGCTGTAGGGGAGGAGGTAGGCCTGTATTTTGAACTTAAAAACTCAAATGGGTTTTTGGGTTCAAAATGTGTATTTTTCCCTTATGCTGCTATCCTTTTATAATCCATAATTTTGGGGCCAGGTTGTCCGATAACTTGGCAAAGTGTAAACAGTATGAGTGTATGATGGTTTGGGAACATAGGTGTAGAAGCACAAATCGATGAAAGGATAGCAGCATATGGCAACTTAACTGTTTGTTTTTCCAAAGCAAATGAAGAGTGCATAATTATTAAAAAAGGGTATTTTTGGAGATGGACAGGCAGGCTGATGGGGAGGAGGTAGGCCTGTATTTTGAACTTAAAAACTCAAATGAGTTTTTGGGTTCAAAATATGTATTTTTCCCTTATGCTGCTATCCTTTTATAATCCATAATTTTTGGGCCAGGTAGTCTAATTACTTGGCGACATAATAACAGTATGAGTGCATGGTTTGGGAAAATAGATGCAGAAGGACAAATGGATGAAAGGATGGCCGCATCTGGCACCTTTACTGTTTGCTTTTTTTCAATGCAAAGGAGGAGCGTATAATTATTAAAAAGGGTATTTTTGGAGATGGACAGGCAGGCTGTAGGGGAGGAGGTAGAAAGAAAGAAAGAAGGGGCAGCGGCACCCATTGCCGGCGCCGCTTCCCTGTTGCCTCCCCCATCCCCGGTTGTATAATTACCTGTTGCTGGGGTCGGGTCAGCGCTGCTTCAGGACTCCGGGGTGCATCCCCTGCGTCGTTGCTATGCGCTGCATGGAGCGGCGCAATGACGAGTGACATCACTCGTCATTGCGTCTCGCAACGCATAGCAATGATGTAGGGGACGCACACCGGAGGCCTGAAGCAGCGCGGACCCGACCCCGGCAACAGGTAATTATACAACTAGGGATGGGGGAGGCAACGGGGCAGCGGCGACGGCAATGGGTGCCGCTGCCCCTTATCTCCCCCTGGCTATCGGTGCAGCTGCCCCATTGCCGACACCGCTTCTCTCCCCCTGGCTATCGGCGCTGGCAATGGGACAGCGGCACCGATAGCCAGGGGGAGAGAAGGGGCAGCGGCGCCGATAGCAGGGGGAGAGAAGCGGCGGTAACAGGGCTCTAGACCCCAGGAAAGGCAGGGGGAGAGAAGCAGGCAGCGACGGCCTCTCTCCCCCTGCCTTTCCTGGGGGCTCTGTGGGGTGAGAAGCAGTGTATCGGGGTATACACATGCACACACACGCACCCTCATTTTATGAAGGATATTTGGGTAAAAAAATTCTTTTACCCAAATATCCTTGATAAAATGAGGGTGTGTGTTATAGGCGGATGCGTGGTACACCCCGATAAATACGGTAATGTTCCCTTATGCTGCTACCCTTTTATAATCCATAATTTTTGGGCCAAGTAGTCTAATTACTTGGCGACATAATAACAGTATGAGTGCATGGTTTGGGAAAATAGATGCAGAAGGACAAATGGATGAAAGGATGGCCGCATCTGGCAACTTTACTGTTTGCTTTTTTTCAATGCAAAGGAGGAGCGTATAATTATTAAAAATGGTATTTTTGGAGATGGACAGGCAGGCTGTAGGGGAGGAGGTAGGCCTGTATTTTGAACTTAAAAACTCAAATGGGTTTTTGGGTTCAAAATGTGTTTTTTTCACTAATGCTGCTATCCTTTTATAATTCATAATGTTTGGGCCAGGTAGTCTAATTACTTGGCCACATAATAACAGTATGAGTGCATGGTTTGGGAAAATAGATGCAGAAGGACAAATGGATGAAAGGATGGCCGCATCTGGCAACTTTACTGTTTACTTTTTTTCAATGCAAAGGAGGAGCGTATAATTATTAAAAAGGGTATTTTTGGAGATGGACAGGCAGGCTGTAGGGGAGGAGGTAGGCCTGTATTTTGAACTTAAAAACTCAAATGGGTTTTTGGGTTCAAAATGTGTAGTTTTCACTAATGCTGCTATCCTTTTATAATCCATAATTTTTGGGCAAGGTAGTCTAATTACTTGGCGACATAATAACAGTATGAGTGCATGGTTTGGGAAAATAGATGCAGAAGGACAAATGGATGAAAGGATGGCCGCATCTGGCAACTTTACTGTTTGCTTTTTTTCAATGCAAAGGAGGAGCGTATAATTATTAAAAGGGTATTTTTGGAGATGGACAGGCAGGCTGTAGGGGAGGAGGTAGGCCTGTATTTTGAACTTAAAAACTCAAATGGGTTTTTGGGTTCAAAATGTGTTTTTTTCCCTTATGCTGCTATCCTTTTATAATCCATAATTTTTGGGCCAGGTAGTCTAATTACTTGGCGACATAATAACAGTATGAGTGCGTGGTTTGGGAAAATAGATGCAGAAGGACAAATGGATGAAAGGATGGCCGCATCTGGCAACTTTACTGTTTGCTTTTTTTCAATGCAAAGGAGAAGCGTATAATTATTAAAAATCGTATTTTTGGAGATGGACAGGCAGGCTGTAGGGGAGGAGGTAGGCCTGTATTTTGAACTTAAAAACTCAAATGGGTTTTTGGGTTCAAAATGTGTATTTTTCCCTTATGCTGCTATCCTTTTATAATCCATAATTTTGGGGCCAGGTTGTCCGATAACTTGGCAAAGTGTAAACAGTATGAGTGTATGATGGTTTGGGAACATAGGTGTAGAAGCACAAATCGATGAAAGGATAGCAGCATATGGCAACTTAACTGTTTGTTTTTCCAAAGCAAATGAAGAGTGCATAATTATTAAAAAAGGGTATTTTTGGAGATGGACAGGCAGGCTGATGGGGAGGAGGTAGGCCTGTATTTTGAACTTAAAAACTCAAATGGGTTTTTGGGTTCAAAATATGTATTTTTCCCTTATGCTGCTATCCTTTTATAATCCATAATTTTTGGGCCAGGTAGTCTAATTACTTGGCGACATAATAACAGTATGAGTGCATGGTTTGGGAAAATAGATGCAGAAGGACAAATGGATGAAAGGATGGCCGCATCTGGCACCTTTACTGTTTGCTTTTTTTCAATGCAAAGGAGGAGCGTATAATTATTAAAAAGGGTATTTTTGGAGATGGACAGGCAGGCTGTAGGGGAGGAGGTAGAAAGAAAGAAATAAGGGGCAGCGGCACCCATTGCCGGCGCCGCTTCCCTGTTGCCTCCCCCATCCCCGGTTGTATAATTACCTGTTGCTGGGGTCGGGTCAGCGCTACTTCAGGACTCCGGGGTGCATCCCCTGCGTCGTTGCTATGCGCTGCATGGCGCGGCGCAATGACGAGTGACATCACTCGTCATCACGTCTCGCAACGCATAGCAATGATGTAGGGGACGCACACCGGAGGCCTGAAGCAGCGCGGACCCGACCCCGGCAACAGGTAATTATACAACTAGGGATGGGGGAGGCAACGGGGCAGCGGCGACGGCAATGGGTGCCGCTGCCCCTTATCTCCCCCTGGCTATCGGTGCAGCTGCCCCATTGCCGACACCGCTTCTCTCCCCCTGGCTATCGGCGCTGGCAATGGGACAGCGGCACCGATAGCCAGGGGGAGAGAAGGGGCAGCGGCGCCGATAGCAGGGGGGGAGAAGCGGCGGTAACAGGGCTCTAGACCCCAGGAAAGGCAGGGGGAGAGAAGCAGGCAGCGACGGCCTCTCTCCCCCTGCCTTTCCTGGGGGCTCTGTGGGGTGAGAAGCAGTGTATCGGGGTATACACATGCACACACACGCACCCTCATTTTATGAAGGATATTTGGGTAAAAAAATTCTTTTACCCAAATATCCTTGATAAAATGAGGGTGTGTGTTATAGGCGGATGCGTGGTACACCCCGATAAATACGGTAATGTTCCCTTATGCTGCTACCCTTTTATAATCCATAATTTTTGGGCCAGGTAGTCTAATTACTTGGCGACATAATAACAGTATGAGTGCAAGGTTTGGGAAAATAGATGCAGAAGGACAAATGGATGAAAGGATGGCCGCATCTGGCAACTTTACTGTTTGCTTTTTTTCAATGCAAAGGAGGAGCGTATAATTATTAAAAAGGGTATTTTTGGAGATGGACAGGCAGGCTGTAGGGGAGGAGGTAGGCCTGTATTTTGAACTTAAAAACTCAAATGGGTTTTTGGGTTCAAAATGTGTTTTTTTCACTAATGCTGCTATCCTTTTATAATTCATAATGTTTGGGCCAGGTAGTCTAATTACTTGGCCACATAATAACAGTATGAGTGCATGGTTTGGGAAAATAGATGCAGAAGGACAAATGGATGAAAGGATGGCCGCATCTGGCAACTTTACTGTTTGCTTTTTTTCAATGCAAAGGAGGAGCGTATAATTATTAAAAGGGTATTTTTGGAGATGGACAGGCAGGCTGTAGGGGAGGAGGTAGGCCTGTATTTTGAACTTAAAAACTCAAATGGGTTTTTGGGTTCAAAATGTGTTTTTTTCCCTTATGCTGCTATCCTTTTATAATCCATAATTTTTGGGCCAGGCAGTCTAATTACTTGGCGACATAATAACAGTATGAGTGCGTGGTTTGGGAAAATAGATGCAGAAGGACAAATGGATGAAAGGATGGCCGCATCTGGCAACTTTACTGTTTGCTTTCTTTCAATGCAAAGGAGAAGCGTATAATTATTAAAAATCGTATTTTTGGAGATGGACAGGCAGGCTGTAGGGGAGGAGGTAGGCCTGTATTTTGAACTTAAAAACTCAAATGGGTTTTTGGGTTCAAAATGTGTATTTTTCCCTTATGCTGCTATCCTTTTATAATCCATAATTTTGGGGCCAGGTTGTCCGATAACTTGGCAAAGTGTAAACAGTATGAGTGTATGATGGTTTGGGAACATAGGTGTAGAAGCACAAATCGATGAAAGGATAGCAGCATATGGCAACTTAACTGTTTGTTTTTCCAAAGCAAATGAAGAGTGCATAATTATTAAAAAAGGGTATTTTTGGAGATGGACAGGCAGGCTGATGGGGAGGAGGTAGGCCTGTATTTTGAACTTAAAAACTCAAATGAGTTTTTGGGTTCAAAATATGTATTTTTCCCTTATGCTGCTATCCTTTTATAATCCATAATTTTTGGGCCAGGTAGTCTAATTACTTGGCGACATAATAACAGTATGAGTGCATGGTTTGGGAAAATAGATGCAGAAGGACAAATGGATGAAAGGATGGCCGCATCTGGCACCTTTACTGTTTGCTTTTTTTCAATGCAAAGGAGGAGCGTATAATTATTAAAAAGGGTATTTTTGGAGATGGACAGGCAGGCTGTAGGGGAGGAGGTAGAAAGAAAGAAAGAAGGGGCAGCGGCACCCATTGCCGGCGCCGCTTCCCTGTTGCCTCCCCCATCCCCGGTTGTATAATTACCTGTTGCTGGGGTCGGGTCAGCGCTGCTTCAGGACTCCGGGGTGCATCCCCTGCGTCGTTGCTATGCGCTGCATGGAGCGGCGCAATGACGAGTGACATCACTCGTCATTGCGTCTCGCAACGCATAGCAATGATGTAGGGGACGCACACCGGAGGCCTGAAGCAGCGCGGACCCGACCCCGGCAACAGGTAATTATACAACTAGGGATGGGGGAGGCAACGGGGCAGCGGCGACGGCAATGGGTGCCGCTGCCCCTTATCTCCCCCTGGCTATCGGTGCAGCTGCCCCATTGCCGACACCGCTTCTCTCCCCCTGGCTATCGGCGCTGGCAATGGGACAGCGGCACCGATAGCCAGGGGGAGAGAAGGGGCAGCGGCGCCGATAGCAGGGGGAGAGAAGCGGCGGTAACAGGGCTCTAGACCCCAGGAAAGGCAGGGGGAGAGAAGCAGGCAGCGACGGCCTCTCTCCCCCTGCCTTTCCTGGGGGCTCTGTGGGGTGAGAAGCAGTGTATCGGGGTATACACATGCACACACACGCACCCTCATTTTATGAAGGATATTTGGGTAAAAAAATTCTTTTACCCAAATATCCTTGATAAAATGAGGGTGTGTGTTATAGGCGGATGCGTGGTACACCCCGATAAATACGGTAATGTTCCCTTATGCTGCTACCCTTTTATAATCCATAATTTTTGGGCCAAGTAGTCTAATTACTTGGCGACATAATAACAGTATGAGTGCATGGTTTGGGAAAATAGATGCAGAAGGACAAATGGATGAAAGGATGGCCGCATCTGGCAACTTTACTGTTTGCTTTTTTTCAATGCAAAGGAGGAGCGTATAATTATTAAAAATGGTATTTTTGGAGATGGACAGGCAGGCTGTAGGGGAGGAGGTAGGCCTGTATTTTGAACTTAAAAACTCAAATGGGTTTTTGGGTTCAAAATGTGTTTTTTTCACTAATGCTGCTATCCTTTTATAATTCATAATGTTTGGGCCAGGTAGTCTAATTACTTGGCCACATAATAACAGTATGAGTGCATGGTTTGGGAAAATAGATGCAGAAGGACAAATGGATGAAAGGATGGCCGCATCTGGCAACTTTACTGTTTACTTTTTTTCAATGCAAAGGAGGAGCGTATAATTATTAAAAAGGGTATTTTTGGAGATGGACAGGCAGGCTGTAGGGGAGGAGGTAGGCCTGTATTTTGAACTTAAAAACTCAAATGGGTTTTTGGGTTCAAAATGTGTAGTTTTCACTAATGCTGCTATCCTTTTATAATCCATAATTTTTGGGCAAGGTAGTCTAATTACTTGGCGACATAATAACAGTATGAGTGCATGGTTTGGGAAAATAGATGCAGAAGGACAAATGGATGAAAGGATGGCCGCATCTGGCAACTTTACTGTTTGCTTTTTTTCAATGCAAAGGAGGAGCGTATAATTATTAAAAGGGTATTTTTGGAGATGGACAGGCAGGCTGTAGGGGAGGAGGTAGGCCTGTATTTTGAACTTAAAAACTCAAATGGGTTTTTGGGTTCAAAATGTGTTTTTTTCCCTTATGCTGCTATCCTTTTATAATCCATAATTTTTGGGCCAGGTAGTCTAATTACTTGGCGACATAATAACAGTATGAGTGCGTGGTTTGGGAAAATAGATGCAGAAGGACAAATGGATGAAAGGATGGCCGCATCTGGCAACTTTACTGTTTGCTTTTTTTCAATGCAAAGGAGAAGCGTATAATTATTAAAAATCGTATTTTTGGAGATGGACAGGCAGGCTGTAGGGGAGGAGGTAGGCCTGTATTTTGAACTTAAAAACTCAAATGGGTTTTTGGGTTCAAAATGTGTATTTTTCCCTTATGCTGCTATCCTTTTATAATCCATAATTTTGGGGCCAGGTTGTCCGATAACTTGGCAAAGTGTAAACAGTATGAGTGTATGATGGTTTGGGAACATAGGTGTAGAAGCACAAATCGATGAAAGGATAGCAGCATATGGCAACTTAACTGTTTGTTTTTCCAAAGCAAATGAAGAGTGCATAATTATTAAAAAAGGGTATTTTTGGAGATGGACAGGCAGGCTGATGGGGAGGAGGTAGGCCTGTATTTTGAACTTAAAAACTCAAATGGGTTTTTGGGTTCAAAATATGTATTTTTCCCTTATGCTGCTATCCTTTTATAATCCATAATTTTTGGGCCAGGTAGTCTAATTACTTGGCGACATAATAACAGTATGAGTGCATGGTTTGGGAAAATAGATGCAGAAGGACAAATGGATGAAAGGATGGCCGCATCTGGCACCTTTACTGTTTGCTTTTTTTCAATGCAAAGGAGGAGCGTATAATTATTAAAAAGGGTATTTTTGGAGATGGACAGGCAGGCTGTAGGGGAGGAGGTAGAAAGAAAGAAATAAGGGGCAGCGGCACCCATTGCCGGCGCCGCTTCCCTGTTGCCTCCCCCATCCCCGGTTGTATAATTACCTGTTGCTGGGGTCGGGTCAGCGCTACTTCAGGACTCCGGGGTGCATCCCCTGCGTCGTTGCTATGCGCTGCATGGCGCGGCGCAATGACGAGTGACATCACTCGTCATCACGTCTCGCAACGCATAGCAATGATGTAGGGGACGCACACCGGAGGCCTGAAGCAGCGCGGACCCGACCCCGGCAACAGGTAATTATACAACTAGGGATGGGGGAGGCAACGGGGCAGCGGCGACGGCAATGGGTGCCGCTGCCCCTTATCTCCCCCTGGCTATCGGTGCAGCTGCCCCATTGCCGACACCGCTTCTCTCCCCCTGGCTATCGGCGCTGGCAATGGGACAGCGGCACCGATAGCCAGGGGGAGAGAAGGGGCAGCGGCGCCGATAGCAGGGGGGGAGAAGCGGCGGTAACAGGGCTCTAGACCCCAGGAAAGGCAGGGGGAGAGAAGCAGGCAGCGACGGCCTCTCTCCCCCTGCCTTTCCTGGGGGCTCTGTGGGGTGAGAAGCAGTGTATCGGGGTATACACATGCACACACACGCACCCTCATTTTATGAAGGATATTTGGGTAAAAAAATTCTTTTACCCAAATATCCTTGATAAAATGAGGGTGTGTGTTATAGGCGGATGCGTGGTACACCCCGATAAATACGGTAATGTTCCCTTATGCTGCTACCCTTTTATAATCCATAATTTTTGGGCCAGGTAGTCTAATTACTTGGCGACATAATAACAGTATGAGTGCAAGGTTTGGGAAAATAGATGCAGAAGGACAAATGGATGAAAGGATGGCCGCATCTGGCAACTTTACTGTTTGCTTTTTTTCAATGCAAAGGAGGAGCGTATAATTATTAAAAAGGGTATTTTTGGAGATGGACAGGCAGGCTGTAGGGGAGGAGGTAGGCCTGTATTTTGAACTTAAAAACTCAAATGGGTTTTTGGGTTCAAAATGTGTATTTTTCACTAATGCTGCTATCCTTTTATAATCCATAATTTTTGGGCAAGGTAGTCTAATTACTTGGCGACATAATAACAGTATGAGTGCATGGTTTGGGAAAATAGATGCAGAAGGACAAATGGATGAAAGGATGGCCGCATCTGGCAACTTTACTGTTTGCTTTTTTTCAATGCAAAGGAGGAGCGTATAATTATTAAAAAGGGTATTTTTGGAGATGGACAGGCAGGCTGTAGGGGAGGAGGTAGGCCTGTATTTTGAACTTAAAAACTCAAATGGGTTTTTGGGTTCAAAATGTGTATTTTTCCCTTATGCTGCTATCCTTTTATAATCCATAATTTTTGGGCCAGGTAGTCTAATTACTTGGCGACATAATAACACTATGAGTGCATGGTTTGGGAAAATAGATGCAGAAGGACAAATGGATGAAAGGATGGCCGCATCTGGCAACTTTACTGTTTGCTTTTTTTCAATGCAAAGGAGGAGCGTATAATTATTAAAAGGGTATTTTTGGAGATGGACAGGCAGGCTGTAGGGGAGGAGGTAGGCCTGTATTTTGAACTTAAAAACTCAAATGGGTTTTTGGGTTCAAAATGTGTATTTTTCACTAATGCTGCTATCCTTTTATAAACCATAATTTTTGGGCCAGGTAGTCTAATTACTTGGCGACATAATAACAGTATGAGTGCATGGTTTGGGAAAATAGATGCAGAAGGACAAATGGATGAAAGGATGGCCGCATCTGGCAACTTTACTGTTTGCTTTTTTTCAATGCAAAGGAAAAGCGTATAATTATTAAAAATCGTATTTTTGGAGATGGACAGGCAGGCTGTAGGGGAGGAGGTAGGCCTGTATTTTGAACTTAAAAACTCAAATGGGTTTTTGGGTTCAAAATGTGTTTTTTTCACTAATGCTGCTATCCTTTTATAATTCATAATGTTTGGGCCAGGTAGTCTAATTACTTGGCGACATAATAACAGTATGAGTGCGTGGTTTGGGAAAATAGATGCAGAAGGACAAATGGATGAAAGGAATGCCGCATCTGGCAACTTTACTGTCTGCTTTTTTTCAATGCAAAGGAGGAGCGTATAATTATTAAAAGGCTATTTTTGGAGATGGACAGGCAGGCTGTAGGGGAGGAGGTAGGCCTGTATTTTGAACTTAAAAACTCAAATGGGTTTTTGGGTTCAAAATGTGTATTTTTCCCTTATGCTGCTATCCTTTTATAATCCATTATTTTGGGGCCAGGTTGTCCGATAACTTGGCAAAGTGAAAACAGTATGAGTGTATGATGGTTACCCCTGCTATCGGCGCTGCTGCCCCTTCTCTCCCCCTGGCTATCAGTGCCGCTGCCCCATTGCCGGCGCCGATAGCCAGGGGGAGAGAAACGGCGCCGGCAATGGGGCAGCGATGTCAACAGACAGGGGGAAAGAAGGGGCAGCGGCACCCATTGCCGGCGCCGCTGCCCCGTTGCCTCCCCCATCCCCGGTTGTATAATTACCCGTTGCTGGGGTCGGGTCAGCGCTGCTTCAGGCCTCCGATGTGCATTCCCTGCGTCGTTGCTATGCTTTGCATGGCGCGGCGCAATGACGAGAGACGTCACTCGTCATTGAGTCTCGCAACGCATAGCAATGATGCAGGGGACGCACAACAGAGGCCTTAAGCAGCTCGGACCCGACCCCGGCAACAGGTAATTATACAACTAGGGATGGGGGAGGCAACGGGGCAGCGGCGCCGGCAATGGGTGCCGCTAACCCTTATGCCTCCCTGGCTATCGGTGCCGTTGCCCCATTACCGGCGCCGCTTCTCTCCCTCTGGCTATTGGCGCTGGCAATGGGACAGCGGCACCGATAGCCAGGGGGAGAGAAGGGGCAGCGGCGCCGATAGCAGGGGGAGAGAAGGGGCGGTAGCAGGGCTCTAGACCCCAGGAAAGGCAGGGGGAGAGAAGCAGGCAGCGACGGCCTCTCTCCCCCTGCCTTTCCTGGGGGCTCTGTGGGTTGAGAAGCAGTGTATCGGGGTACACACATGCACACACACGCACCCTCATTTTATGAAGGATATTTGGGTAAAAACTTTTTTTACCCAAATATCCTTGGTAAAATGAGGGTGCGTGTTACAGGCCGGTGCGATGTACACCCCGATAAATACGGTAATGTTCCCTTATGCTGCTACCCTTTTATAATCCATAATTTTTGGGCCAGGTAGTCTAATTAC
Organism: Hyla sarda; assembly: GCF_029499605.1. Taxonomy (NCBI): domain Eukaryota; kingdom Metazoa; phylum Chordata; class Amphibia; order Anura; family Hylidae; genus Hyla; species Hyla sarda. The sequence continues at coordinate 29,833 of NW_026609456.1, forward strand.
TTGGCGACATAATAACAGTATGAGTGCATGGTTTGGGAAAATAGATGCAGAAGGACAAATGGATGAAAGGATGGCCGCATCTGGCAACTTTACTGTTTGCTTTTTTTCAATGCAAAGGAGGAGCGTATCATTATTAAAAAGGGTATTTTTGGAGATGGACAGGCAGGCTGTAGGGGAGGAGGTAGGCCTGTATTTTGAACTTAAAAACTCAAATAGGTTTTTGGGTTCAAAATGTGTATTTTTCACTAATGCTGCTATCCTTTTATAAACCATAATTTTTGGGCCAGGTAGTCTAATTACTTGGCGACATAATAACAGTATGAGTGCATGGTTTGGGAAAATAGATGCAGAAGGACAAATGGATGAAAGGATGGCCGCATCTGGCAACTTTACTGTTTGCTTTTTTTCAATGCAAAGGAGGAGCGTATAATTATTAAAAAGGGTATTTTTGGAGATGGACAGGCAGGCTGTAGGGGAGGAGGTAGGCCTGTATTTTGAACTTAAAAACTCAAATGGGTTTTTGGGTTCAAAATGTGTATTTTTCCCTTATGCTGCTATCCTTTTATAATCCATAATTTTGGGGCCAGGTTGTCCGATAACTTGGCAAAGTGTAAACAGTATGAGTGTATGATGGTTTGGGAACATAGGTGTAGAAGCACAAATCGATGAAAGGATAGCAGCATATGGCAACTTAACTGTTTGTTTTTCCAAAGCAAATGAAGAGTGCATAATTATTAAAAAAGGGTATTTTTGGAGATGGACAGGCAGGCTGATGGGGAGGAGGTAGGCCTGTATTTTGAACTTAAAAACTCAAATGGGTTTTTGGGTTCAAAATATGTATTTTTCCCTTATGCTGCTATCCTTTTATAATCCATAATTTTTGGGCCAGGTAGTCTAATTACTTGGCGACATAATAACAGTATGAGTGCATGGTTTGGGAAAATAGATGCAGAAGGACAAATGGATGAAAGGATGGCCGCATCTGGCACCTTTACTGTTTTCTTTTTTTCAATGCAAAGGAGGAGCGTATAATTATTAAAAAGGGTATTTTTGGAGATGGACAGGCAGGCTGTAGGGGAGGAGGTAGAAAGAAAGAAAGAAAGAAGGGGCAGCAGCACCCATTGCCGGCGCCGCTTCCCTGTTGCCTCACCCATCCCCGGTTGTATAATTACCTGTTGCTGGGGTCGGGTCAGCGCTGCTTCAGGACTCCGGGGTGCATCCCCTGCGTCGTTGCTATGCGCTGCATGGCGCGGCGCAATGACGAGTGACATCACTCGTCATCGCGTCTCGCAACGCATAGCAATGATGTAGGGGACGCACACCGGAGGCCTGAAGCAGCGCGGACCCGACCCCGGCAACAGGTAATTATACAACTAGGGATGGGGGAGGCAACGGGGCAGCGGCGACGGCAATGGGTGCCGCTGCCCCTTATCTCCCCCTGGCTATCGGTGCAGCTGCCCCATTGCCGACACCGCTTCTCTCCCCCTGGCTATCGGCGCTGGCAATGGGACAGCGGCACCGATAGCCAGGGGGAGAGAAGGGGCAGCGGCGCCGATAGCAGGGGGAGAGAAGCGGCGGTAACAGGGCTGTAGACCCCAGGAAAGGCAGGGGGAGAGAAGCAGGCAGCGACGGCCTCTCTCCCCCTGCCTTTCCTGGGGGCTCTGTGGGGTGAGAAGCAGTGTATCGGGGTATACACATGCACACACACGCACCCTCATTTTATGAAGGATATTTGGGTAAA
>NW_026609457.1:0-31515 GCF_029499605.1 Hyla sarda
TATTATTATTATTATACAGGAGGAGTAGACTGTATTGTCCTGTCTATTATTATTATTATTATACAGGAGGAGTAGACTGTAGTGTCCTGTCTATTATTATTATTATACAGGAGGAGTAGACTGTAGTGTCCTGTCTATTATTATTATTATTATTATACAGGAGGAGTAGACTGTAGTGTCCTGTCTATTATTATTATTATACAGGAGAAGTAGACTGTAGTGTCCTGTCTATTATTATTATTATTATTATACAGGAGGAATAGACTGTAGTGTCCTGTCTATTATTATTATTATTATTATACAGGAGGAGTAGACTGTAGTGTCCTGTCTATTATTATTATTATTATTATACAGGAGGAGTAGACTGTAGTGTCCTGTCTATTATTATTATTATACAGGAGGAGTAGACTGTAGTGTCCTGTCTATTATTATTATTATACAGGAGGAGTAGACTGTAGTGTCCTGTCTATTATTATTATTATTATACAGGAGGAGTAGACTGTAGTGTCCTGTCTATTACTATTATTATTATTATACAGGAGGAGTAGACTGTAGTGTCCTGTCTATTATTATTATTATTATACAGGAGGAGTAGACTGTAGTGTCCTGTCTATTATTATTATTATACAGGAGGAGTAGACTGTAGTGTCCTGTCTATTATTATTATACAGGAGGAGTAGACTGTAGTGCCCTGTCTATTATTATTATTATACAGGAGGAGTAGACTGTAGTGTCCTGTCTATTATTATTATTATTATTATACAGGAGGAGTAGACTGTAGTGTCCTGTCTATTATTATTATTATACAGGAGGAGTAGACTGTAGTGTCCTGTCTATTATTATTATTATACTGGAGGAGTAGACTGTAGTGTCCTGTCTATTATTATTATTATACAGGAGGAGTAGACTGTAGTGTCCTGTCTATTATTATAATTATACAGGAGGAGTAGACTGTAGTGTCCTGTCTATTATTATAATTATACAGGAGGAGTAGACTGTAGTGTCCTGTCTATTATTATTATTATTATTATTTTATACAGGAGGAGTAGACTGTAGTGTCCTGTCTATTATTATTATTATACAGGAGGAGTAGACTGTAGTGTCCTGTCTATTATTATTATTATACAGGAGGAGTAGACTGTAGTGTCCTGTCTATTATTATTATTATACAGGAGGAGTAGACTGTAGTGTCCTGTCTATTATTATTATTATTATACAGGAGGAGTAGACTGTAGTGTCCTGTCTATTATTATTATTATTATTATTATTATTATTATTATACAGGAGGAGTAGACTGTAGTGTCCTGTCTATTATTATTATTATACAGGAGGAGTAGACTGTAGTGTCCTGTCTATTATTATTACACAGGAGGAGTAGACTGTAGTGTCCTGTCTATTATTATTATTATACAGGAGGAGTAGACTGTAGTGTTCTTTCTATTATTATTATTATTATTATACAGGAGGAGTAGACTGTAGTGTCCTGTCTATTATTATTATTATTATTATACAGGAGGAGTAGACTGTAGTGTTCTTTCTATTATTATTATTATTATTATTATTATTATACAGGAGGAGTAGACTGTAGTGTCCTGTCTATTATTATTATTATTATACAGGAGGAGTAGACTGTAGTGTCCTGTCTATTATTATTATTATACAGGAGGAGTAGACTGTAGTGTCCGGTCTATTATTATTATTATTATTATACAGGAGGAGTAGACTGTAGTGTCCTGTCTATTATTATTATTATTATTATACAGGAGGAGTAGACTGTAGTGTCCTGTCTATTATTATTATTATACAGGAGGAGTAGACTGTAGTGTCCTGTCTATTATTATTATTATTATTATACAGGAGGAGTAGACTGTAGTGTCCTGTCTATTATTATTATACAGGGGGAGTAGACTGTAGTGTCCTGTCTATTATTATTATTATTATTATTATACAGGAGGAGTAGACTGTAGTGTCCTGTCTATTATTATTATTATTATACAGGAGGAGTAGACTGTAGTGTCCTGTCTATTATTATTATTATACAGGAGGAGTAGACTGTAGTGTCCTGTCTATTATTATTATTATTATACAGGAGGAGTAGACTGTAGTGTCCTGTCTATTATTATTATTATTATACAGGAGGAGTAGACTGTAGTGTCCTGTCTATTATTATTATTATTATACAGGAGGAGTAGACTGTAGTGTCCTGTCTATTATTATTATTATTATACAGGAGGAGTAGACTGTAGTGTCCTGTCTATTATTATTATTATTATACAGGAGGAGTAGACTGTAGTGTCCTGTCTATTATTATTATTATACAGGAGGAGTAGACTGTAGTGTCCTGTCTATTATTATTATTATACAGGAGGAGTAGACTGTAGTGTCCTGTCTATTATTATTATTATTATTATACAGGAGGAGTAGACTGTAGTGTCCTGTCTATTATTATTATTATACAGGAGGAGTAGACTGTAGTGTCCTGTCTATTATTATTATTATACAGGAGGAGTAGACTGTAGTGTCCTGTCTATTATTATTATTATTATTATTATACAGGAGGAGTAGACTGTAGTGTCCTGTCTATTATTATTATTATTATACAGAAGGAGTAGACTGTAGTGTCCTGTCTATTATTATTATTATTATACAGGAGGAGTAGACTGTAGTGTCCTGTCTATTATTATTATTATTATACAGGAGGAGTAGACTGTAGTGTCCTGTCTATTATTATTATTATTATTATTATTATTATTATTATTATTATACAGGAGGAGTAGACTGTAGTGTCCTGTCTATTATTATTATTATACAGGAGGAGTAGACTGTAGTGTCCTGTCTATTATTATTATTATACAGGAGGAGTAGACTGTAGTGTCCTGTCTATTATTATTATTATTATTATTATACAGGAGGAGTAGACTGTAGTGTCCTGTCTATTATTATTAATTATTATTATTATTATACAGGAGGAGTAGACTGTAGTGTCTTGTCTATTATTATTATTATTATACAGGAGGAGTAGACTGTAGTGTTCTGTCTATTATTATTATTATTATTATACAGGAGGAGTAGACTGTAGTGTCCTGTCTATTATTATTATACAGGAGGAGTAGACTGTAGTGTCCTGTCTATTATTATTATTATTATACAGGAGGAGTAGACTGTAGTGTCCTGTCTATTATTATTATACAGGAGGAGTAGACTGTAGTGTCCTGTCTATTATTATTATTATACAGGAGGAGTAGACTGTAGTGTCCTGTCTATTATTATTATTATACAGGAGGAGTAGACTGTAGTGTCCTGTCTATTATTATTATTATTATTATACAGGAGGAGTAGACTGTAGTGTCCTGTCTATTATTATTATTATTATTATTATACAGGAGGAGTAGACTGTAGTGTCCTGTCTATTATTATTATTATTATACAGGAGGAGTAGACTGTAGTGTCCTGTCTATTATTATTATACAGGAGGAGTAGACTGTAGTGTCCTGTCTATTATTATTATACAGGAGGAGTAGACTGTAGTGTCCTGTCTATTATTATTATTATACAGGAGGAGTAGACTGTAGTGTCCTGTCTATTATTATTATTATACAGGAGAAGTAGACTGTAGTGTCCTGTCTATTATTATTATTATTATTATACAGGAGGAGTAGACTGTATTGTCCTGTCTATTATTATTATTATTATACAGGAGGAGTAGACTGTAGTGTCCTGTCTATTATTATTATTATACAGGAGGAGTAGACTGTAGTGTCCTGTCTATTATTATTATTATTATTATACAGGAGGAGTAGACTGTAGTGTCCTGTCTATTATTATTATTATACAGGAGAAGTAGACTGTAGTGTCCTGTCTATTATTATTATTATTATTATACAGGAGGAATAGACTGTAGTGTCCTGTCTATTATTATTATTATTATACAGGAGGAGTAGACTGTAGTGTCCTGTCTATTATTATTATTATTATACAGGAGGAGTAGACTGTAGTGTCCTGTCTATTATTATTATTATACAGGAGGAGTAGACTGTAGTGTCCTGTCTATTATTATTATTATACAGGAGGAGTAGACTGTAGTGTCCTGTCTATTATTATTATTATTATACAGGAGGAGTAGACTGTAGTGTCCTGTCTATTACTATTATTATTATTATACAGGAGGAGTAGACTGTAGTGTCCTGTCTATTATTATTATTATTATACAGGAGGAGTAGACTGTAGTGTCCTGTCTATTATTATTATTATACAGGAGGAGTAGACTGTAGTGTCCTGTCTATTATTATTATACAGGAGGAGTAGACTGTAGTGCCCTGTCTATTATTATTATTATACAGGAGGAGTAGACTGTAGTGTCCTGTCTATTATTATTATTATTATACAGGAGGAGTAGACTGTAGTGTCCTGTCTATTATTATTATTATACAGGAGGAGTAGACTGTAGTGTCCTGTCTATTATTATTATTATACTGGAGGAGTAGACTGTAGTGTCCTGTCTATTATTATTATTATACAGGAGGAGTAGACTGTAGTGTCCTGTCTATTATTATAATTATACAGGAGGAGTAGACTGTAGTGTCCTGTCTATTATTATAATTATACAGGAGGAGTAGACTGTAGTGTCCTGTCTATTATTATTATTATTATTATTTTTATACAGGAGGAGTAGACTGTAGTGTCCTGTCTATTATTATTATTATACAGGAGGAGTAGACTGTAGTGTCCTGTCTATTATTATTATTATACAGGAGGAGTAGACTGTAGTGTCCTGTCTATTATTATTATTATACAGGAGGAGTAGACTGTAGTGTCCTGTCTATTATTATTATTATTATACAGGAGGAGTAGACTGTAGTGTCCTGTCTATTATTATTATTATTATTATTATTATTATACAGGAGGAGTAGACTGTAGTGTCCTGTCTATTATTATTATTATTATACAGGAGGAGTAGACTGTAGTGTCCTGTCTATTATTATTATTATACAGGAGGAGTAGACTGTAGTGTCCTGTCTATTATTATTACACAGGAGGAGTAGACTGTAGTGTCCTGTCTATTATTATTATTATACAGGAGGAGTAGACTGTAGTGTCCTGTCTATTATTATTATTATTATTATACAGGAGGAGTAGACTGTAGTGTTCTTTCTATTCTTTCTATTATTATTATTATTATTATTATTATTATACAGGAGGAGTAGACTGTAGTGTCCTGTCTATTATTATTATTATTATTATACAGGAGGAGTAGACTGTAGTGTCCTGTCTATTATTATTATTATACAGGAGGAGTAGACTGTAGTGTCCGGTCTATTATTATTATTATTATTATACAGGAGGAGTAGACTGTAGTGTCCTGTCTATTATTATTATTATTATTATACAGGAGGAGTAGACTGTAGTGTCCTGTCTATTATTATTATTATTATACAGGAGGAGTAGACTGTAGTGTCCTGTCTATTATTATTATTATTATACAGGAGGAGTAGACTGTAGTGTCCTGTCTATTATTATTATTATTATACAGGAGGAGTAGACTGTAGTGTCCTGTCTATTATTATTATTATTATACAGGAGGAGTAGACTGTAGTGTCCTGTCTATTATTATTATTATTATACAGGAGGAGTAGACTGTAGTGTCCTGTCTATTATTATTATTATTATACAGGAGGAGTAGACTGTAGTGTCCTGTCTATTATTATTATTATTATTATACAGGAGGAGTAGACTGTAGTGTCCTGTCTATTATTATTATTATTATACAGGAGGAGTAGACTGTAGTGTCCTGTCTATTATTATTATTATACAGGAGGAGTAGACTGTAGTGTCCTGTCTATTATTATTATTATACAGGAGGAGTAGACTGTAGTGTCCTGTCTATTATTATTATTATTATACAGGAGGAGTAGACTGTAGTGTCCTGTCTATTATTATTATTATACAGGAGGAGTAGACTGTAGTGTCCTGTCTATTATTATTATTATACAGGAGGAGTAGACTGTAGTGTCCTGTCTATTATTATTAATTATTATTATTATTATACAGGAGGAGTAGACTGTAGTGTCTTGTCTATTATTATTATTATTATACAGGAGGAGTAGACTGTAGTGTTCTGTCTATTATTATTATTATACAGGAGGAGTAGACTGTAGTGTCCTGTCTATTATTATTAATTATTATTATTATTATACAGGAGGAGTAGACTGTAGTGTCTTGTCTATTATTATTATTATTATACAGGAGGAGTAGACTGTAGTGTTCTGTCTATTATTATTATTATACAGGAGGAGTAGACTGTAGTGTCCTGTCTATTATTATTATACAGGAGGAGTAGACTGTAGTGTCCTGTCTATTATTATTATTATTATACAGGAGGAGTAGACTGTAGTGTCCTGTCTATTATTATTATACAGGAGGAGTAGACTGTAGTGTCCTGTCTATTATTATTATTATACAGGAGGAGTAGACTGTAGTGTCCTGTCTATTATTATTATTATACAGGAGGAGTAGACTGTAGTGTCCTGTCTATTATTATTATTATTATACAGGAGGAGTAGACTGTAGTGTCCTGTCTATTATTATTATTATACAGGAGGAGTAGACTGTAGTGTCCTGTCTATTATTATTATTATTATACAGGAGGAGTAGACTGTAATGTCCTGTCTATTATTATTATACAGGAGGAGTAGACTGTAGTGTCCTGTCTATTATTATTATTATTATTATTATTATACAGGAGGAGTAGACTGTAGTGTCCTGTCTATTATTATTATTATACAGGAGGAGTAGACTGTAGTGTCCTGTCTATTATTATTATTATTATTATTATACAGGAGGAGTAGACTGTAGTGTCCTGTCTATTATTATTATTATACAGGAGGAGTAGACTGTAGTGTCCTGTCTATTATTATTATTATACAGGAGGAGAAGACTGTAGTGTCCTGTCTATTATTATTATTATTATTATTATTATACAGGAGGAGTAGACTGTAGTGTCCTGTCTATTATTATTATTATACAGGAGGAGTAGACTGTAGTGTCCTGTCTATTATTATTATTATTATACAGGAGGAGTAGACTGTAGTGTCCTGTCTATTATTATTATTATTATACAGGAGGAGTAGACTGTAATGTCCTGTCTATTATTATTATACAGGAGGAGTAGACTGTAGTGTCCTGTCTATTATTATTATTATTATTATTATTATACAGGAGGAGTAGACTGTAGTGTCCTGTCTATTATTATTATTATACAGGAGGAGTAGACTGTAGTGTCCTGTCTATTATTATTATTATTATTATACAGGAGGAGTAGACTGTAGTGTCCTGTCTATTATTATTATACAGGAGGAGTAGACTGTAGTGTCCTGTCTATTATTATTATTATACAGGAGGAGTAGACTGTAGTGTCCTGTCTATTATTATTATACAGGAGTAGTAGACTGTAGTGTCCTGTCTATTATTATTATTATGCAGGAGGAGTAGACTGTAGTGTCCTGTCTATTATTATTATTATTATACAGGAGGAGTAGACTGTAGTGTCCTGTCTATTATTATTATTATCATACAGGAGGAGTAGACTGTAGTGTCCTGTCTATTATTATTATTATTATTATACAGGAGGAGTAGACTGTAGTGTCCTGTCTATTATTATTATTATACAGGAGGAGTAGACTGTAGTGTCCTGTCTATTATTATTATTATACAGGAGGAGTAGACTGTAGTGTCCTGTCTATTATTATTATTATTATTATACAGGAGGAGTAGACTGTAGTGTCCTGTCTATTATTATTATTATTATTATACAGGAGGAGTAGACTGTAGTGTCCTGTCTATTATTATTATTATTATACAGGAGGAGTAGACTGTAGTGTCCTGTCTATTATTATTATTATACAGGAGGAGTAGACTGTAGTGTCCTGTCTATTATTATTATACAGGAGGAGTAGACTGTAGTGTCCTGTCTATTATTATTATTATTATTATACAGGAGGAGTAGACTGTAGTGTCCTGTCTATTATTATTATTATTATTATACAGGAGGAGTAGACTGTAGTGTCCTGTCTATTATTATTATTATTATTATACAGGAGGAGTAGACTGTAGTGTCCTGTCTATTATTATTATTATTATACAGGAGGAGTAGACTGTAGTGTCCTGTCTATTATTATTATTATACAGGAGGAGTAGACTGTAGTGTCCTGTCTATTATTATTATTATTATTATACAGGAGGAGTAGACTGTAGTGTCCTGTCTATTATTATTATTATTATTATTATACAGAAGGAGTAGACTGTAGTGTCCTGTCTATTATTATTATTATACAGGAGGAGTAGACTGTAGTGTCCTGTCTATTATTATTATTATTATTATTATTATACAGGAGGAGTAGACTGTAGTGTCCTGTCTATTATTATTATTATTATTATACAGGAGGAGTAGACTGTAGTGTCCTGTCTATTATTATTATTATTATACAGGAGGAGTAGACTGTAGTGTCCTGTCTATTATTATTATTATTATTATTATTATACAGGAGGAGTAGACTGTAGTGTCCTGTCTATTATTATTATTATTATTATTATACAGGAGGAGTAGACTGTAGTGTCCTGTCTATTATTATTATTATTATACAGGAGGAGTAGACTGTAGTGTCCTGTCTATTATTATTATTTATTAATTATTATTATTATTATCAGCACTAACAGGATTAACAGAACAGACCTGCAATGTGCTGCTATGATACAATGTGAAGCTGTGATACATTGTGATGCTGTGATACAGTGTGATGCTGTGATACAGTGTGATGCTGTGATACAGTGTGATGCTGTGATACAGTGTGCTGCTGTGATACAGTGTGCTGCTGTGATACAGTGTGCTGCTGTGATACAGTGTGATGTTGTGATACAGTGTGCTGCTGTGATACAGTGTGATGCTGTGATACAGTGTGCTGCTGTGATGCAATGTGATGCTGTGATGCAATGTGATGCTGTGATACAATGTGATGCTGTGATACAATGTGAAGCTGTGATACAATGTGATGCTATGTGAAGCTGTGATACAATGTGATGCTGTGATACAAAGTGAAGCTGTGATACAAAGTGAAGCTGTGATACAAAGTGATGCTGTGATACAAAGTGATGCTGTGATGCAATGTGAAGCTGTGATACAATGTGATGCTGTTATGCAGTGTGCTGCTGTGATACAGTGTGATGCTGTGATACAATGTGATGCTGTGATACAATGTGATACAGTGTGATGCTGTGATACAATGTGATGCTGTGATACAGTGTGATGCTGTGATACAATGTGATGCTGTGATGCAATGTGAAGCTGTGATACAATGTGATGCTGTGATACAATGTGATGCTGTGATGCAATGTGATTGTCACGTATGGGCAGGGAAGGAGTGCTCGCTAAGCTCACCCGTGCCCCTGTCCCTTCCTACTTGTCCATCTATCCTAAATGATAGGCCGGCAACTGGTCGACAATCCCTTCCTAAATAAGTGAGGGGAGTCAAATGTCAACACAATAAGATACAATCCTGTCAGTTGTCAGGAGCAACAGGGAAACAAGCAACTAACAAAGACAAAGTAAACGTACACAAAAAGTCCATGTCAGTCAAACCGAGTCTAGTCAGGAGTGGGAAGAGGAGCCGAATCGCTACAACCAAAGAGAAGTCAGATAAGAAGCCAGAAGTCAAGTTGTCGGATATACAAGGGAATAAGGGAAAGCTAGCGACTCGGGTAATGACTGCTTTCACAGGCATCTTCCCAGTGACTGATGCCGGGTAATATAGGGAGATGCACATGTGGCCAATCAGAGCCAGCCACTCAGACAGCAGGGCGTAACCCGGCAACAACACCTTGTCAGCACCTGTTAACCCTGCTGGTGCTGACAGTACCCCCCCCCCCCCTATTAAGAGGGGTCTAGGTTTGTCTGGGTGAGAATCGTGGAATTTCTTAATTAAAGTGGCCGCATGGACAGAAGAGACCAGAACCCACGATCTCTCCTCCGGACCATCACCTTTCCAATGAAGTAAGTACTGGACAGAATTCTGTACCCTTCTGCTACCCAATATTCTAGTGACCTCATACTCAAGTACTCCGACAACCTCAACCGGAGGAGGCGGAATCGGGACTGGAGACTGAGTAAGAACAGAACGTTTTAACAAGGAGCAATGGACACATTATGAATCGTAAGAGAAAATGGTCATTTAAATCTGTAACTCACAGGATTAATAACTTCAATTACCTCATAAGGTCCAATGAACCTAGATGTCAGTTTCTTAGACGGATCCTTGAGACGGAGATTTTTGGTAGATAACCTCACTTTATCACCAACTTTACATTTTATGCCGCAAGTGCGTCTCTTGTCGGACGATTTCTTTTGTAGTTCTTGGGCGTTTTCCAGGTTCTTCTGAACCCAAACTGTGCAGTTTACTCCTAGTGGTGTTGACCTCAGGGTTATCCCTATCAGTATAGGTACAGGAAGAAATCCGTGGATTCAATCCATAAACACAAAAGAATGGGGACATACTGTAGAGGAATATTCTTGCATAGTGGTGTTGACCTCAGGGTTATCCCTATCAGTATAGGTACAGGAAGAAATCCGTGGATTCAATCCATAAACACAAAAGAATGGGGACATACTGTAGAGGAATATTCTAGGTTATTCAAGGCAAACTCATCTAGAGACAGAAGGGACGCCCATTCATTCTGCCACAGAACATCTCCGGTATTGTTCCACACTTTAATTGAACCTTTCAGTTTGACCGTTAGATTGCGGATGAATAAGATAACTGAACACCTAATTATTTACAAAAAACTTGCCAAAATTTAGAGACAAACTGTTCTCCTCGATCTGATATAATATTTTCTGGTAATCCATGGTCCCTAACGATATGTCTTATAAATAAGTCGGCGAGAATCTTGGCTGAAGGAAGATTTTTCTAAGGAATAAGACCCTGCGAAACCCATCCACCTCCCATAAAACAGATTGCCCTCAGATGGTGGCAGATCGGTCATAAAATCCATAGACATACGAGTCCAGGGTCTCTGAGGAATGGATAATGGACACAGCCCCCCCTGCAGGACGAATCCGAGCAGAGACACCACAAGAAGCTACAGAAGCTTTCACATCCCTGTTCAGGGTCGACCACCAAAATCTCCTTTGATCTAATCTCCGTGTACGATGATATCAGGACGAGCTCTAAGGGCGAACAATGAGATTCCCCGATTATACGGAGGCCAAACTCATTAGGTACAAAGATTTTACCTCTAGGAATCTCTGGAGGAACCAAACCTTGATTACTCAAAATTTCCAATGTTAAATCGTCAGATACTGCAGAGATAATCGCCCCTTGTGGAAGGATAGTCTCAGGATTAGAGACTATGGGGGGGATTTATCAAAACCTGTGCAGAGGAAAAGTGGCCCAGTTGCCCATAGCAACCAATCAGATCGCTTCTTACATTCTTAACAAGGCCTCTGCAAAATGAAAGCAGTGATCTGATTGGTTGCTATGGGCAACTGTTCCTCTGCACAGGTTTTTATAAATCTCCCTATAGGCTGAGAAGCGCTGAAACCTCGAGACAAGTTATCAGGTAAAGGTGCGATAGACAGAATCTCGGTGTGGGGGCAGAGGAGGCGTCCTCAGAAAAAACGGCACAAAAATCGGAAACAAATTCGGGTGGAATACTTTTACCCCCACGGAGGGCAGCAGGAGAGACTAATGCATTGGTTAGAACAATCAGGTCCCCACATGATAAGTCCCCTGAGGTCCAATCAAATGCAGGGTTAGGATTTCATAACCAGGATAAACCCAGAATCCCATCTACAGACACATCTTTTCTAAATGCATAAAACCGACCAATAATCCCATTTGGGGAGTAGAAAATCTGACACAACCCCCTGACAAGGGAGAATTCTCCACCCCAGAATTGGGAATTGCGTCCAAATGTCTCAAAGGTAAATTTAGAGACTTCATAAATCTTAGATCCACAAAATTAGCGGCGGAACCAGAATCAACAAAAACTTTACCAAATATTTTTCTCTTTTGAAAAGATATTTGCACTAATAACAAAATAAATTCGGAGATACCTGTGCGCCAAATGACCTCCCTGATTGTCATTTAGGCGCTGGAGTTTGACGCAATTCTGGAACCGATGTCCCTCGTCTCCACAAAAGAAACACGCGCTTCTCTTCCGAAAGGATTTTCTCTGCTGGGGGAGATTTCCCAATCTATAGGCTCCTCGGAAGAGACATGAGGGACAGGAGAAGAAGGAAAGATGGAGGAAGGAGAGGACAGGATTAGAAGGAAAGATGGAGGAAGGAGAGGACAGGAGAAGAAGAAAAGATGGAGGAAGGAGAGGACAGGAGAAGAAGGAAAGATGGAGGAAGGAGAGGACAGGAGAAGAAGGAAAGATGGAGGAAGGAGAGGACAGGAGAAGAAGGAAAGATGGAGGAAGGAGAGGACAGGAGAAGAAGGAAAGATGGAGGAAGGAGAGAACAGGATTAGGAGGAAAGATGGAGGAAGGAGAGGACAGGATTAGGAGGAAAGATGGAGGAAGGAGAGGACAGGATTAGGAGGAAAGATGGAGGAAGGAGAGGACAGGATTAGGAGGAAAGATGGAGGAAGGAGAGGACAGGATTAGAAGGAAAGATGGAGGAAGGAGAGGACAGGAGAAGAAGAAAAGATGGAGGAAGAAGAGGACAGGATTAGGAGGAAAGATGGAGGAAGGAGAGGACAGGAGAAGAAGGAAAGATGGAGGAAGGAGAGGACAGGATTAGAAGGAAAGATGGAGGAAGGAGAGGACAGGAGAAGAAGGAAAGATGGAGGAAGGAGAGGACAGGAGAAGAAGGAAAGGTGGAGGAAGGAGAGGACAGGAGAAGAAGGAAAGATGGAGGAAGGAGAGGACAGGAGAAGAAGGAAAGATGGAGGAAGGAGAGGACAGGATTAGGAGGAAAGATGGAGGAAGAAGAGGACAGGATTAGGAGGAAAGATGGAGGAAGGAGAGGACAGGAGAAGGAGGAAAGATGGAGGAAGGAGAGGACAGGATTAGGAGGAAAGATGGAGGAAGGAGAGGACAGGAGAAGAAGGAAAGATGGAGGAAGGAGAGGACAGGAGAAGAAGGAAAGATGGAGGAAGGAGAGGACAGGAGAAGAAGGAAAGATGGAGGAAGGAGAGGACAGGAGAAGAAGGAAAGATGGAGGAAGGAGAGGACAGGAGAAGAAGGAAAGATGGAGGAAGGAGAGGACAGGAGAAGAAGGAAAGATGGAGGAAGGAGAGGACAGGAGAAGAAGGAAAGATGGAGGAAGGAGAGGACAGGATTAGAAGGAAAGATGGAGGAAGGAGAGGACAGGATTAGAAGGAAAGATGGAGGAAGGAGAGGACAGGAGAAGAAGGAAAGATGGAGGAAGGAGAGGACAGGAGAAGAAGGAAAGATGGAGGAAGGAGAGGACAGGATTAGGAGGAAAGATGGAGGAAGGAGAGGACAGGATTAGGAGGAAAGATGGAGGAAGGAGAGGACAGGATTAGGAGGAAAGATGGAGGAAGGAGAGGACAGGATTAGGAGGAAAGATGGAGGAAGGAGAGGACAGGAGAAGAAGGAAAGATGGAGGAAGGAGAGGACAGGATTAGGAGGAAAGATGGAGGAAGGAGAGGACAGGAGAAGAAGGAAAGATGGAGGAAGGAGAGGACAGGATTAGGAGGAAAGATGGAGGAAGGAGAGGACAGGAGAAGAAGGAAAGATGGAGGAAGGAGAGGACAGGAGAAGAAGGAAAGATGGAGGAAGGAGAGGACAGGATTAGGAGGAAAGATGGAGGAAGGAGAGGACCGGATTAGGAGGCCGCTCTCCATCGCTTTCATACGTCAGGTCTGTAGCTAATGTCCTGGTTTGTTCTAATCAGGTGATTGATAATTCACTAAAACATCCTAAATAGCGTCAGATAATCCTGGTGTGAACTGACACCTAAGAGCCGGATCATTCCAGCCCGAAGCCGCGCGCCACTTCCCAAAACTCACAGTTCTCCTCTGCCGTTCTCTTTCCCTACATAAGACTGACTGCGATTCTACACGGATCATCATAACGAAGGCCCAAAAAACATCCACTGAACTCCATTCAGGATCTGAGGAAAGTAAGGAGAAGGCCACTCTTCAGGGTCTCCTTCCAACATGATGCTGTGATACAGTGTGATGCCGTGATACAGTGTGATGCTGTGATACAGTGTGATGCTGTGATACAGTGTGATGCCGTGATACAGTGTGATGCTGTGATACAATGTGATGCCGTGATACAGTGTGATGCCGTGATACAATGTGATGCTGTGATACAGTGTGATGCCGTGATACAGTGTGATGCTGTGATACAATGTGATACTGTGATGCAATGTGAAGCTGTGATACAATGTGATGCTGTGATGCAGTGTGATGCAGTGTGATGCCGTGATACAGTGTGATGCCGTGATACAGTGTGATGCCGTGATACAGTGTGATGCCGTGATACAGTGTGATGCCGTGATACAGTGTGATGCCGTGATACAATGTGATGCCGTGATACAATGTGATGCTGTGATGCAATGTGATGCTGTGATACAATGTGATGCTGTGATACAATGTGATACAGTGTGATGCTGTGATACAATGTGATGCTGTGATACAGTGTGATGCTGTGATACAATGTGATGCTGTGATGCAATGTGAAGCTGTGATACAATGTGATGCTGTGATACAATGTGATGCTGTGATGCAATGTGATTGTCACGTATGGGCAGGGAAGGAGTGCTCGCTAAGCTCACCCGTGCCCCTGTCCCTTCCTACTTGTCCATCTATCCTAAATGATAGGCCGGCAACTGGTCGACAATCCCTTCCTAAATAAGTGAGGGGAGTCAAATGTCAACACAATAAGATACAATCCTGTCAGTTGTCAGGAGCAACAGGGAAACAAGCAACTAACAAAGACAAAGTAAACGTACACAAAAAGTCCATGTCAGTCAAACCGAGTCTAGTCAGGAGTGGGAAGAGGAGCCGAATCGCTACAACCAAAGAGAAGTCAGATAAGAAGCCAGAAGTCAAGTTGTCGGGAATACAAGGGAATAAGGAAAAGCTAGCGACTCGGGTAATGACTGCTTTCACAGGCATCTACCCAGTGACTGATGCCGGGTAATATAGGGAGATGCACATGTGGCCAATCAGAGCCAGCCACTCAGACAGCAGGGCGTAACCCGGCAACAACACCTTGTCAGCACCTGTTAACCCTGCTGGTGCTGACAGTGTGATGCTGTGATACAATGTGATGCTGTGATACAATGTGATGCTGTGATACAGTGTGATGCTGTGATACAATGTGATGCTGTGATACAGTGTGATGCTGTGATACAATGTGATGCTGTGATACAGTGTGATGCTGTGATACAATGTGATGCTGTGATACAATGTGATGCTGTGATTTGTTGCCTTCATGGCCTTTGAGCTGTTACATTGTGTCACGTTGTGCGGGGGTCTCACTTTTCTGTTTCCCGCAGATTTCAGCTATGAGGACCCCTCTTTCCTCCATGACCTGGAGCTGCACACAGGGAAGGCGTACCCCAATCTGGGCAGCGCCCCGCAATACACTGAACAGTCCCTGTATTACTGGCAGTCCTATAACCAAGGTAATATGGTTATTACAGAGCAGCCTGTGGTGGAACTACAAGCCCCAGCATCCACTGCCATCTAGACCCCTCCAGTCCCACAATTCACCACCACAGCTGGGGGCCTCAGGGTGGAAGGCTGTCAGGGCATGCTGGGAATTGTAGTTTAAAATCATCAGGAGAGCCACAGCTTGAAGGTCACTGATCTACTTTGTCTCCTGGTCTGGACTTGCTGGCACTTGTAGTTCCACTCTGGCTTTCGGCCTGGAGGCCGCTGTGATCTCTTACTTATATGCCGCTTAAGTTCAGCAGAATTAGTAAAGTGTAATTTATCTCTTAGGACTGGACTCAAACCAGGAGGAATATCCTCAATCCTTCCAGAATCTCCTCCCTAACCCCGCCCACAGCGACGACTCCTTATACCACAACAGGGAGGAGCTACAGCCTAACCCCGCCCACAGCAACAACTCCTTATACCACAACAGGGAGGAGCTACAGCCTAACCCCGCCCACAGCGACAACTCCTTATACCACAGCCAGGAGGAGCTACAGCCTAACCCCGCCCACAGCGACAACTCCTTATACCACAGCCGGGAGGAGCTACAGCCTAACTCCGCCCACAGCGACAACTCCTTATACCACAGTCGGGAGGAGCTACAGCCTAACTCCGCCCACAGCGAAGACTCCTTATACCACAGCCGGGAGGAGCTACAGCCTAACTCCGCCCACAGCGAAGACTCCTTATACCACAGCCGGGAGGAGCTACAGCCTAACTCCGCCCACAGCGAAGACTCCTTATACCACAGCCGGGAGGAGCTACAGCCTAACTCCGCCCACAGCGAAGACTCCTTATACCACAGCCAGGAGGAGCTACAGCCTAACTCCGCCCACAGCGAAGACTCCTTATACCACAGCCGGGAGGAGCCCTTCCCCATGGCCGACGCCTACCCCGGCAAGATGGCCCCTGGCTCGGTGGGGGATGAGAGCTTCTCCTGGGCATCTCAAGAATGGCACAACTGGGACGACACCACCTGGATGACCTGCAGCCAATCCCTGGATGTGATGAGCGGCAGCAGACATAGAGCGCCCCCCACAGGTGAGAACAGCAGCATTAACTGTAGAGCGCCCCCCACAGGTGAGAACAGCAGCATTAACTGTAGAGCGCCCCCCACAGGTGAAAACAGCAGCATTAACTGTAGAGCGCCCCCCACAGGTGAGAACAGCAGCATTAAGTGTAGAGCGCCCCCCACAGGTGAGAACAGCAGCATTAAGTGTAGAGCGCCCCACAGGTGAAAACAGCAGCATTAACTGTAGAGCGCCCCCCACAGGTGAGAACAGCAGCATTAAGTGTAGAGCGCCCCACAGGTGAAAACAGCAGCATTAACTGTAGAGCGCCCCCCACAGGTGAGAACAGCAGCATTAAGTGTAGAGCGCCCCCCACAGGTGAGAACAGCAGCATTAAGTGTAGAGCGCCCCCCACAGGTGAGAACAGCAGCATTAAGTGTAGAGCGCCCCACAGGTGAAAACAGCAGCATTAACTGTAGAGCGCCCCCCACAGGTGAGAACAGCAGCATTAAGTGTAGAGCGCCCCCCACAGGTGAGAACAGCAGCATTAACTGTAGAGCCCCCCACAGGTGAGAACAGCAGCATTAAGTGTAGAGCCCCCCACAGGTGAGAACAGCAGCATTAACTGTAGAGCCCCCCACAGGTGAGAACAGCAGCATTAACTGTAGAGCCCCCCACAGGTGAGAACAGCAGCATTAACTGTAGAGCCCCCCACAGGTGAGAACAGCAGCATTAACTGTAGAGCCCCCCACAGGTGAGAACAGCAGCATTAACTGTAGAGCCCCCCACAGGTGAGAACAGCAGCATTAAGTGTAGAGCGCCCCCCACAGGTGAGAACAGCAGCATTAAGTGTAGAGCGCCCCCCACAGGTGAGAACAGCAGCATTAACTGTAGAGCCCCCCACAGGTGAGAACAGCAGCATTAACTGTAGAGCCCCCCACAGGTGAAAACAGCAGCATTAACTGTAGAGCCCCCCACAGGTGAGAACAGGAGCAATAACTGTAGAGCCCCCCACAGGTGAGAACAGGAGCAATAACTGTAGAGCCCCCCACAGGTGAGAACAGGAGCAATAACTGTAGAGCGCCCCCCACAGGTGAGAACAGGAGCAATAACTGTAGAGCGCCCCCCACAGGTGAGAACAGGAGCAATAACTGTAGAGCGCCCCCCACAGGTGAGAACAGCAGCATTAACTGTAGAGCCCCCCACAGGTGAGAACAGCAGCATTAACTGTAGAGCGCCCCCCACAGGTGAGAACAGGAGCAATAACTGTAGAGCGCCCCCCACAGGTGATTTCTGTATCTATAGTCAGTAGTTTGTTACAGTGTATCAGGTGACTTGTGTATCTATAGTCAGTAGTTTGTTACAGTGTATCAGGTGACTTGTATCTATAGTCAGTAGTTTGTTACAGTGTATCAGGTGACTTGTGTATCTATAGTCAGTAGTTTGTTACAGTGTATCAGGTGACTTGTGTATCTATAGTCAGTAGTTTGTTACAGTGTATCAGGTGACTTGTGTATCTATAGTCAGTAGTTTGTTACAGTGTATCAGGTGACTTGTGTATCTATAGTCAGTAGTTTGTTACAGTGTATCAGGTGACTTGTATCTATAGTCAGTAGTTTGTTACAGTGTATCAGGTGATTTCTGTATCTATAGTCAGTAGTTTGTTACAGTGTATCAGGTGACTTGTGTATCTATAGTCAGTAGTTTGTTACAGTGTATCAGGTGACTTGTGTATCTATAGTCAGTAGTTTGTTACAGTGTATCAGGTGACTTGTGTATCTATAGTCAGTAGTTTGTTACAGTGTATCAGGTGACTTGTGTATCTATAGTCAGTAGTTTGTTACAGTGTATCAGGTGACTTGTGTATCTATAGTCAGTAGTTTGTTACAGTGTATCAGGTGACTTGTGTATCTATAGTCAGTAGTTTGTTACAGTGTATCAGGTGACTTGTATCTATAGTCAGTAGTTTGTTACAGTGTATCAGGTGATTTCTGTATCTATAGTCAGTAGTTTGTTACAGTGTATCATGTGACTTGTGTATCTATAGTCAGTAGTTTGTTACAGTGTATCAGGTGATCTGTGTATCTATAGTCAGTAGTTTGTTACAGTGTATCAGGTGACTTGTGTATCTATAGTCAGTAGTTTGTTACAGTGTATCAGGTGACTTGTGTATCTATAGTCAGTAGTTTGTTACAGTGTATCAGGTGACTTGTGTATCTATAGTCAGTAGTTTGTTACAGTGTATCAGGTGACTTGTGTATCTATAGTAATTATACTGAACACAGATCACTTAGTAACTATCACCCCCATCATCCTCCAGGCTTCCATTACACTGACAGCGGCTTCTATCAGACATCCAGCCTCACTGGTCTCGGAGCCGGCGCCGAAAAAGACATATACTACCCAGCGCATGGCCAGAGGAGCGCCAAAGTAAAGGACGGCAAGCCCCCAACATCAGGTGAGCGCCCATCCTGTGTATCTAAGCCATGTGTGATACTGTCTGCTCTGCTGCCTGTATCTGATCTTATAATACAGCAGTGTTTCCCAACCAGTGTACCTCCTGCTGTTGCAAAACTACAACTCCCAGCATACCTGGACCGCCGTTGGCTTTCCAGACATGCTGGGAGTTGTAGTTTTCCAACAATTGGAGGCGCCCTGGTTGGGAAACACTGAACTATATGATACTGTACTGAGCTGTGTATCTAATCCTATTGTGTGATAATGCACTGAGCTGTGTATCTAATCCTATCATGTGTGATACTGTACTGAGCTGTGTATCTAATCCTACCATCTGTGATACTGTGCTGATCGGCTGTATCTAATGCTTTCAAGTGTAATACTGTGCTGATCGGCTGTATCTAATCCTATCATGTATGACACTGCACTGAGCCACTGTATCTAATCCTATCATGTGTGATACTGTGCTGAGCTGTGTATCTAATGCTATCATGTGTGATACTGTCTGCTGAGCTGTGTATCTAATCCTATTGTGTGATACTGTTTCCTGTATCTGATCCTATCATGTGTGATACTATCTGCTGGGCTGCTGTATCTAATCCTATCATGTGTGATACTGTGCTGACCTGATGTATCTAATCCTATCATGTGTGATACGGTTTGCTGAGCCAATGTATCTAATCCTATCATGTGTGATACTGTCTGCTGAGCTGTGTATCTAAACCTATCATGTATGATACTGTATTCTGCACCACTGTATTTACAAAGTGGGTGATACTGCTAAGTGGATGTATCTAAGTCTATCATGTTTGATACAGTCCAATAACCGCATCCTTTCTTTTCCCTTAAAGCTAATGCGGGTCCAATCCAGCTCTGGCAGTTCCTCCTGGAATTACTCCAAGACGCCTCCTGTCAGAAGTTGATCAGCTGGACGGGCAATGGTTGGGAGTTTAAGCTCTCCGACCCCAATGAGGTAGGTACCGCCTTGTATCTAAGCATATCCCCGTATCTCATCTCCCCTCCCCCCGCTGACCCCCTCCTCTATGGTCGCACTCGCAGGTCGCTCGCCGATGGGGGAAACGGAAGAACAAACCGAGGATGAACTACGAGAAGCTGAGCCGCGGTCTGCGCTATTATTACCACAAGAACATCATCCACAAGACCGGCGGGCAGCGTTACGTCTACAGATTCGTCTGCGACCTCCAGGACCTCCTGACCCGACCCTCACCGGGCCCCCAGCACCAAGCCAAGGGCCACAGGCCGAAGACCCTGTGAGGAGCCGGCGCCGCCCTGCGCCAAAGACTGAGAACGCCACATAGGGCGACGGGACCCCCGACCTGCAGTCAGAGCGCCCCCTGTCCAAGCACTGAGGGCCCCGCGGGGGGGGGGGGGGGGATCACACTGTAAAGCCCCCTGTAATGATGAGATGGGGGGGGGGGGGGGGGGGGCTCCCAGCATCCTCTGCTCCATACACTTCATATATACTGTAACCCCCCTGTAATGATGGGATGGGGGGGGGGGGGGGGGGGGCTTCCAGCATCCTCTGCTCCGTACACTTCATATATACTGTAACCCCCCTGTAATGATGGGATGGGGGGGGGGGGGGGGGGGGGCTTCCAGCATCCTCTGCTCCGTACACTTCATATATACTGTAACCCCCCTGTAATGATGAGATGGGGGGGGGCTCCCAGCATCCTCTGCTCCATACACTTCATATATACTGTAACCCCCCTGTAATGATGAGATGGGGGGGGGGGGGGGGCTCCCAGCATCCTCTGCTCCGTACACTTCATATATACTGTAACCCCCCTGTAATGATGGGATGGGGGGGGGGCTTCCAGCATCCTCTGCTCCGTACACTTCATATATACTGTAACCCCCCTGTAATGATGGGATGGGGGGGGCTCCCAGCATCCTCTGCTCCGTACACTTCATATATACTGTAACCCCCCTGTAATGATGAGATGGGGGGGCTCCCAGCATCCTCTGCTCCGTACACTTCATATATACTGTAACCCCCCTGTAATGATGAGATGGGGGGGGGCTCCCAGCATCCTCTGCTCCGTACACTTCATATATACTGTAACCCCCCTGTAATGATGAGATGGGGGGGGGGGGGGGGGCTCCCAGCATCCTCTGCTCCATACACTTCATATATACTGTAACCCCCCTGTAATGATGGGATGGGGGGGGGCTCCCAGCATCCTCTGCTCCGTACACTTCATATATACTGTAACCCCCCTGTAATGATGAGATGGGGGGGGGGGCTCCCAGCATCCTCTGCTCCATACACTTCATATATACTGTAACCCCCCTGTAATGATGAGATGGGGGGGCTCCCAGCATCCTCTGCTCCGTACACTTCATATATACTGTAACCCCCCTGTAATGATGAGATGGGGGGGGGGCTCCCAGCATCCTCTGCTCCGTACACTTCATATATACTGTAACCCCCTGTAATGATGAGATGGGGGGGGGGGCTCCCAGCATCCTCTGCTCCGTACACTTCATATATACTGTAACCCCCCTGTAATGATGAGATGGGGGGGGGCTCCCAGCATCCTCTGCTCCGTACACTTCATATATACTGTAACCCCCCTGTAATGATGAGATGGGGGGGGCTCCCAGCATCCTCTGCTCCGTACACTTCATATATACTGTAACCCCCTGTAATGATGAGATGGGGGGGGCTCCCAGCATCCTCTGCTCCGTACACTTCATATATACTGTAACCCCCCTGTAATGATGAGATGGGGGGGGGGCTCCCAGCATCCTCTGCTCCGTACACTTCATATATACTGTAACCCCCCTGTAATGATGAGATGGGGGGGGCTCCCAGCATCCTCTGCTCCGTACACTTCATATATACTGTAACCCCCTGTAATGATGAGATGGGGGGGCTCCCAGCATCCTCTGCTCCGTACACTTCATATATACTGTAACCCCCTGTAATGATGAGATGGGGGGGGGGGGGGGGGGAGGCTCCCAGCATCCTCTGCTCCGTACACTTCATATATACTGTAACCCCCTGTAATGATGAGATGGGGGGGGCTCCCAGCATCCTCTGCTCCGTACACTTCATATATACTGTAACCCCCCTGTAATGATGAGATGGGGGGGGGGGGGCTCCCAGCATCCTCTGCTCCGTACACTTCATATATACTGTAACCCCCTGTAATGATGAGATGGGGGGGGGGGGGGGGAGGCTCCCAGCATCCTCTGCTCCGTACACTTCATATATACTGTAACCCCCTGTAATGATGAGATGGGGGGGGGGAGGCTCCCAGCATCCTCTGCTCCGTACACTTCATATATACTGTAACCCCCCTGTAATGATGAGATGGGGGGGGGGGGGGGGAATCACACTGTAACCCCCCTGTAATGATGAGATGGGGGGGGGGGGGGGAGGCTCCCAGCATCCTCTGCTCCGTACACTTCATATATACTGTAACCCCCTGTAATGATGAGATGGGGGGGGCTCCCAGCATCCTCTGCTCCGTACACTTCATATATACTGTAACCCCCCTGTAATGATGAGATGGGGGGGGGGGGGGCTCCCAGCATCCTCTGCTCCGTACACTTCATATATACTGTAACCCCCTGTAATGATGAGATGGGGGGGGCTCCCAGCATCCTCTGCTCCGTACACTTCATATATACTGTAACCCCCCCTGTAATGATGGGATGGGGGGGGGGGGGGGGGGGCTCCCAGCATCCTCTGCTCCGTACACTTCAGGTACATTCCTAAAACCTTGTACATAAGATGTAAGATATTGTTATATTTTCCTAATAATAAAGTTATTATTCTTAAGAGATTTGTGTTGTGTGAGATGCTCTGCAGGGGCTTCATCTATAAGTGTAGTTCGGGCAGTAGGGGGTCTTCATCTATAAGTGTAGTTCGGGCAGTAGGAGGGCTTCATCTATAAGTGTGTAGTTCGGGCAGTAGGAGGGCTTCATCTATAAGTGTGTAGTTCGGGCAGTAGGGAGTCTTCATCTATAAGTGTGTAGTTCGGGCAGTAGGGGGGTCTTCATCTATAAGTGTGTAGTTCGGGCAGTAGGGGGGTCTTCATCTATAAGTGTAGTTCGGGCAGTAGGGGGGTCTTCATCTATAAGTGTGTAGTTCGGGGCAGTAGGGGGGGTCTTCATCTATAAGTGTGTAGTTCAGGCAGTAGGGGGGGTCTTCATCTATAAGTGTAGTTCGGGGCAGTAGGGGGTCTTCATCTATAAGTGTGTAGTTCAGGGCAGTAGGGGGGTCTTCATCTATAAGTGTGTAGTTCGGGCAGTAGGGGGGTCTTCATCTATAAGTGTAGTTCGGGCAGTAGGGGGGTCTTCATCTATAAGTGTGTAGTTCGGGCAGTAGGGGGGTCTTCATCTATAAGTGTGTAGTTCGGGCAGTAGGGGGGTCTTCATCTATAAGTGTGTAGTTCGGGCAGTAGGGGGGGTCTTCATCTATAAGTGTAGTTCGGGCAGTAGGGGGGTCTTCATCTATAAGTGTAGTTCGGGCAGTAGGGGGGTCTTCATCTATAAGTGTAGTTCGGGCAGTAGGGGGGTCTTCATCTATAAGTGTAGTTCGGGCAGTAGGGGGGTCTTCATCTATAAGTGTAGTTCGGGCAGTAGGGGGGTCTTCATCTATAAGTGTAGTTCGGGCAGTAGGGGGGTCTTCATCTATAAGTGTAGTTCGGGCAGTAGGGGGGTCTTCATCTATAAGTGTAGTTCGGGCAGTAGGGGGGTCTTCATCTATAAGTGTAGTTCGGGCAGTAGGGGGGTCTTCATCTATAAGTGTAGTTCGGGCAGTAGGGGGTCTTCATCTATAAGTGTAGTTCGGGCAGTAGGGGGTCTTCATCTATAAGTGTAGTTCGGGCAGTAGGGGGGTCTTCATCTATAAGTGTAGTTCGGGCAGTAGGGGGTCTTCATCTATAAGTGTAGTTCGGGCAGTAGGGGGGTCTTCATCTATAAGTGTGTAGTTCGGGCAGTAGGAGGGCTTCATCTATAAGTGTAGTTCGGGCAGTAGGGGGGTCTTCATCTATAAGTGTAGTTCGGGCAGTAGGGGGGTCTTCATCTATAAGTGTAGTTCGGGCAGTAGGGGGGTCTTCATCTATAAGTGTAGTTCGGGCAGTAGGGAGGGTCTTCATCTATAAGTGTAGTTCGGGCAGTAGGGGGGTCTTCATCTATAAGTGTAGTTCGGGCAGTAGGGGGGTCTTCATCTATAAGTGTTAGTTCGGGCAGTAGGGGGGTCTTCATCTATAAGTGTAGTTCGGGCAGTAGGGGGGTCTTCATCTATAAGTGTAGTTCGGGCAGTAGGGGGGGTCTTCATCTATAAGTGTAGTTCGGAGGCAGTAGGGGGGGTCTTCATCTATAAGTGTAGTTCGGGGCCATCTATAAGTGTAGTTCGGGCAGTAGGGGGTCTTCATCTATAAGTGTAGTTCGGGCAGTAGGGGGTCTTCATCTATAAGTGTAGTTCGGGCAGTAGGGGGGTCTTCATCTATAAGTGTAGTTCGGGCAGTAGGGGGGGTCTTCATCTATAAGTGTAGTTCGGGCAGTAGGGGGGGTCTTCATCTATAAGTGTAGTTCGGGCAGTAGGGGGTCTTCATCTATAAGTGTAGTTCGGGCAGTAGGGGGTCTTCATCTATAAGTGTAGTTCGGGCAGTAGGGGGGTCTTCATCTATAAGTGTAGTTCGGGCAGTAGGGGGTCTTCATCTATAAGTGTAGTTCGGGCAGTAGGGGGGTCTTCATCTATAAGTGTAGTTCGGGCAGTAGGAGGGGCTTCATCTATAAGTGTAGTTCGGGCAGTAGGGGGGTCTTCATCTATAAGTGTAGTTCGGGCAGTAGGGGGTCTTCATCTATAAGTGTAGTTCGGGCAGTAGGGGGTCTTCATCTATAAGTGTAGTTCGGGCAGTAGGAGGGCTTCATCTATAAGTGTAGTTCGGGCAGTAGGGGGGTCTTCATCTATAAGTGTAGTTCGGGCAGTAGGGGGTCTTCATCTATAAGTGTGTAGTTCGGGCAGTAGGGGGTCTTCATCTATAAGTGTAGTTCGGGCAGTAGGGGGGTCTTCATCTATAAGTGTAGTTCGGGCAGTAGGGGGGTCTTCATCTATAAGTGTAGTTCGGGCAGTAGGGGGGTCTTCATCTATAAGTGTAGTTCGGGCAGTAGGGGGTCTTCATCTATAAGTGTAGTTCGGGCAGTAGGGGGTCTTCATCTATAAGTGTAGTTCGGGCAGTAGGGGGTCTTCATCTATAAGTGTAGTTCGGGCAGTAGGGGGGTCTTCATCTATAAGTGTAGTTCGGGCAGTAGGGGGGTCTTCATCTATAAGTGTAGTTCGGGCAGTAGGGGGGGTCTTCATCTATAAGTGTAGTTCGGGCAGTAGGGGGTCTTCATCTATAAGTGTAGTTCGGGCAGTAGGGGGGTCTTCATCTATAAGTGTAGTTCGGGCAGTAGGGGGGTCTTCATCTATAAGTGTAGTTCGGGCAGTAGGGGGTCTTCATCTATAAGTGTAGTTCGGGGCAGTAGGGGGGTCTTCATCTATAAGTGTAGTTCGGGCAGTAGGAGGGCTTCATCTATAAGTGTAGTTCGGGCAGTAGGGGGGTCTTCATCTATAAGTGTAGTTCGGGCAGTAGGGGGTCTTCATCTATAAGTGTAGTTCGGGCAGTAGGGGGTCTTCATCTATAAGTGTAGTATCGGGCAGTAGGAGGGCTTCATCTATAAGTGTAGTTCGGGCAGTAGGGGGGTCTTCATCTATAAGTGTGTAGTTCGGGCAGTAGGGGGGTCTTCATCTATAAGTGTAGTTCGGGCAGTAGGGGGTCTTCATCTATAAGTGTGTAGTTCGGGCAGTAGGGGGGGTCTTCATCTATAAGTGTAGTTCGGGCAGTAGGGGGGGTCTTCATCTATAAGTGTAGTTCGGGCAGTAGGGGGTTTTCATCTATAAGTGTGTAGTTCGGGCAGTAGGAGGGGCTTCATCTATAAGTGTAGCTCGGGCAGTAGGGGGGTCTTCATCTATAAGTGTGTAGTTCAGGCAGTAGGGGGGGTCTTCATCTATAAGTGTGTAGTTCGGGCAGTAGGGGGGTCTTCATCTATAAGTGTGTAGTTCGGGGCAGTAGGGGGGGGTCTTCATCTATAAGTGTAGTTCGGGCAGTAGGGGGTCTTCATCTATAAGTGTGTAGTTCGGGCAGTAGGGGGTCTTTCATCTATAAGTGTGTAGTTCGGGCAGTAGGAGGGCTTCATCTATAAGTGTAGCTCGGGCAGTAGGGGGTCTTCATCTATAAGTGTGTAGTTCAGGCAGTAGGGGGGTCTTCATCTATAAGTGTGTAGTTCGGGCAGTAGGGGGGTCTTCATCTATAAGTGTAGTTCGGGCAGTAGGGGGGTCTTCATCTATAAGTGTGTAGTTCGGGCAGTAGGAGGGCTTCATCTATAAGTGTAGCTCGGGCAGTAGGGGGGTCTTCATCTATAAGTGTGTAATTCGGGGCAGTAGGGGGGCGCCTCACCCCCTATCACACATACATCCCCAGCACCTGTAGAACCAGGTGACCCATCACCGGCTCTTGCTGCCCCCAGTGGTCATGTGAGGAGCTGCAGCGACTATCGGCTCGGCAGTGGTTTCCTTTGAGGGGCGGCTGTAGGTAGAAGAGCAGATACTGAGCCCCCCTGATATCTGCATTCACTCCTGTATGTGTAATATTATCTACAGCAGTGCCCCTCAACCAGGGTGCCTCCAGCTGTTGTAGAACTGCAACTCCCAGCATGCCCGGACAGCATCGCTCATGTGATGGGCAGGTTCGGGGCAGAGGTTCCTTGTTGACTTCTAAGTGAATACAGAGAACTCCTTTATTTCTGTGACTCCTGGACGAGCCCTTTAAGTGACACCTCAGACCCAGGGTTAGAATAAGATGGCAGCGCCCCCCCCTGTCCACAGGCTGCAGGTGGTATTGTTAGCAATTTAATTCACTTCAATTGTGTAGAGCTGCAATACAGCACACAACCAGGGGCGGCGCTGTTATGCTAATCCAGTAGATGAACTGCAGTAGAGGCAGCACGAAGGCGCCACCTAGTGGGGAGGTGGGATAAGCCATAAACGCACCTTTACAGCCGCTGATCAGGGTGGGGGAGGGGCGCAGGCGGAGGTCGTGGGCCGGAAGTTTCCAGGACACAGAGTCGGTCGCTTGTGAAACCTCTGCTGAGCGCGAGTCATAGCGAGAAACAGGTGACGCGAGAAACCCGAAAAACTGCAAGACAAGTGCACAGGACGACCGCAGTCCGGCAGTCCCATGTAAATACAAGAACGCAGAAGATGAAATGTTCTGATAGACTTAGCGTTCCCTAATGTGAAGATGCGCCAAATTACAAGTGCACCACAAACTAATCGAAATCTCCTCCAACAGCGAAGCGCAGAGATCTCCGATATAACGTGCGCCAAATTACAAGAAGCCGACCTCATAAAATGTGCGCAGAGATCTCCGATACAACGTGCGCCAAATTACAAGGTGCCGACCTCATAAAATAGTGCGCAGAGATCTCCGATACAAACGTGCGCCAAATTACAAGGTGCCGACCTCATAAAATGTGCGCAGAGATCTCCGATACAACGTGCGCCAAATTACAAGGTGCCGACCTCATAAAATGTGTGCAGAGATCTCCGATACAACGTGCGCCAAATTACAAGGAGCCGACCTCATAAAATGTGCGCAGAGATCTCCGATACAACGTGCGCCAAATTTATTACAAGGTGCCGACCTCAAAATGTGCGCAGAGATCTCCGATACAACGTGCGCCAAATTACAAGGTGCCGACCTCATAAAATGTGCGCAGAGATCTGCGATACAACGTGCGCCAAATTACAAGGTGCCGACCTCATAAAATGTGTGCAGAGATCTCCGATACAACGTGCGCCAAATTTATTACAAGGTGCCGACCTCAAAATGTGCGCAGAGATCTCCGATACAACGTGCGCCAAATTACAAGGTGCCGACCTCATAAAATGTGCGCAGAGATCTGCGATACAACGTGCGCCAAATTACAAGGTGCCGACCTCATAAAATGTGTGCAGAGATCTCCGATACAACGTGCGCCAAATTACAAGGTGCCGACCTCATAAAATGTGCGCAGAGATCTCCGATACAACGTGCGCCAAATTACAAGGAGCCGACCTCATAAAATGTGCGCAGAGATCTCCGATACAACGTGCGCCAAATTACAAGGTGCCGACCTCATAAAATGTGCGCAGAGATCTCCGATACAACGTGCGCCAAATTACAAGGTGCCGACCTCATAAAATGTGCGCAGAGATCTCCGATACAACGTGGCGCCAAATTACAAGGTGCCGACCTCATAAAATGTGCGCAGAGATCTCCGATACAACGTGCGCCACATCCTGATGGAGATTATAGGAAGAGTCGGCTCCACCTCCAAAAAACTGAAAAAGGTGCAAATTAGGTTACAACACAAATCGGCATCTTTTATAGCCCTAAAAACTGGCGGAAAATAACCGCCCCCTCCCCCCCCCCGCATGCTGTCAGTGAATGGAAACCAGTCTATACACTTGTATTGCATTAGCCGAGGGGTTTGCTACAATGTGTCAGTGCAGGAAAGTGATGAGGCTGGGAATCCATGGCAGGAGAGGAGCTGAGAGTCCCACACTGTAACAAAGCCTCACCTCTGAGAAGTATGGAGGTCTGTACAGGTCCAATTTACTGACAGCAAGCAGAGATCTTACCTAGGAGTAAGAAGTGGAGAACAAAGTCAAATACAAAGAAACAGAAATATTCATTACGTGATGTTAAACTTTATTGACATGAGAGCAGACGATCGCCATGGAAGGGTTAACGCAATGAAATACATAGTAAGTCATGTGAACCCGGGGGGTGGGGGGCTCACTGAGTACAATGTACAGGCAGCAGATGCCATCACTTTGGGCGCAGCGTTTATCATCATGGCGGATCCGTCTCATTAAATTTTTTACTAATAAAATCGGAGAAGTGGCTGAAATTCTGCTATCCAGGCACCAGGTGGCGGTGTACAGAGGAATCTAACGAATCTTAGCTCCTCCCACCGGACGACCTCTGCAGCGAAGTCACCGCCACCGTCCAGCGATCTCGCCACTGACGCAGGGTCTGGCCTCCTCGCTCCTCCCAGGGGAGACACAGCTGAGCCGGCTGCTCCCACCTACAGCGAAGGGAGAGAGGACGAGAGAGGACGAGGAGGACGAGGAGGACGAGGAGGAGGACGAGAGGAGGACGAGGAGGAGGACGAGGAGGAGGACGAGGAGGAGGAGGACGAGGAGGAGGACGAGGACGAGGAGGAGGAGGAGGACGAGGAGGAGGAGGAGGAGGACGAGGGAGGAGGAGGAGGAGGAGGACGAGGAGGAGGAGGACGAGGAGGAGGAGGACGAGGACGAGGACGAGGAGGAGGACGAGGAGAGGACGAGAAGAGGACGAGGACGAGGAGGACGAGGAGGACGAGGAGGAGGAGGAGGACGAGGAGGAGGAGGAGGACGAGGAGGAGGAGGACGAGGAGGAGGAGGAGGACGAGGACGAGGAGGAGGAGGACGAGGACGAGGACGAGGACGAGGAGGAGGACGAGGAGAGGACGAGAAGAGGACGAGAAGAGGACGAGAAGAGGACGAGAAGGAGGACGAGAAGAGGACGAGAAGAGGACGAGAAGAGGACGAGAAGAGGACGAGAAGAGGACGAGAAGAGGACGAGAAAGAGGACGAGAAGAGGACGAGAAGAGGACGAGAAGAGGACGAGAAGAGGACGAGAAGAGGACGAGAAGAGGACGAGAAGAGGACGAGAAGAGGACGAGAAGAGGACGAGAAGAGGACGAGAAGAGGACGAGAAGAGGAGGAGGAGAGGACAAGGAAGAGGACGAGAAGAGGACGAGAAGAGGACGAGGACGAGAAGGGGACGAGGACGAGGACGAGAAGGGGACGAGGACGAGAAGGGGAGGAGAGGAACCGAGGACGAGAAGGGGAGGAGAGGACCGAGGACGAGAAGGGAGAGGAGAGGACCGAGGACGAGAAGGGGAGGAGAGGACAGAGGACGAGAAGGGAGGAGAGGACAGAGGACGAGAAGGGGAGGGGAGAGACGAGGACGAGAAGGGGAGGGGAGACCGGAGACGAGAAGGGGAGGGGAGGACGAGGGTCGGGGAGGAGAGACCGGGGACGAGGTCGGGGAGGAGAGACCGGGGACGAGGTCGGGGAGCGGGAGGACGAGGTCGAGAAGGGGAGGAGAGACCGGGGACGAGGTCGGGGAGGGAGAGGACGAGGTCGAGAAGAGGGGGAGAGACCGAGGGTCGAGAAGGGGGGAGAGACCGAGGTCGAGAAGAGGGGGAGAGACCGAGGTCGAGAGAGAGGGGGGAGAGACCGAGGTCGAGAAGAGGGGGAGAGACCGAGGTCGAGAAGAGGGGGAGAGACCGAGGACGAGAAGGGGGAGGGGAGGAGAAGTCGAGAAGGGGAGGGGAGGAGAGGTCGAGGAGGGGAGGAGAAGACCGAGAAGGGGACGGGGAGGAGAGAGACCGGGAACGAGAAGGGGAGGGGAGGAGAGGTCGAGAAGGGGAGGGGGAGGAGAGGTCGAGAAGGGGAGGAGAGGAGAGGCCGGGGACGAGAAGGGGAGGGGAGGAGGAGGTCGAGAAGGGGAGGGGAGGACGAGACCGGGGGACGAGAAGGGGGAGGGGAGGACGAGACCGGGGACGAGGGAGGGGAGGACGAGGTCGAGAAGGGGAGGAGGAGAGACCGAGAAGGGGAGGGGAGGAGAGACCGGGGAACGAGAAGAGGGAGGGGAGGAGAGGTCGAGAAGGGGAGGGGAGGAGACGGAGAGGTCGAGAAGGGGAGGAGAGGAGAGGCCGGGGACGAGAAGGGGAGGGGAGGAGAGGTCGAGAAGGGGGAGGGGAGGACGAGACGGGGAGGGGAGGACGAGACCGGGGACGAGAAGGGGAGGACGAGGGAGGAGAGACCGAGGTCGAGAAGGGGAGGAGAGACCGAGGTCGAGAAGGGGAGGAGAGACCGAGGTCGAGAAGGGGAGGAGAGACCGAGGTCGAGAAGGGGAGGAGAGACACGAGGTCGAGAAGGGGAGGAGAGACGAGGTCGAGAAGGGAGGAGGGCGAGGAGAGGGGAGAGAGGTCGAGGGAGGAGAGGAGAGGTCGGGAGAGGAGCGAGGGGAGGAGAGGTCGGGGAGGGGAGGAGAGGTCGGGGAGGAGGAGGAGAGGGTCGGGGAGGGGAGGGAGGAGGTCGGGGAGGGGAGGAGAGGTCGGGGAGGGGAGGAGAGGTCGGGGAGGGGAGGAGGGAGGAGGAGGAGAGGTCGGGGAGGGGAGGAGAGGAGAGGTCGGGGAGGGCGAGGAGAGGGTCGGGGAGGGGAGGAGAGGAGAGGTCGGGG